>NW_010173410.1:0-9356 GCF_000695765.1 Mesitornis unicolor | reverse complement strand
CTTTCCCTGCTTGTTTACTCAGTACAAAAGGACCGTTCTGATCTCCTCCAGCAGCGGTACCAAAGCCAATACCTTCTATAGACACTGCCTCAAAGGCAGCCATGCAATCTGAGATGACTGGTTTGGATCTGACAAGAATCCTAGAAAAGCCATTCCTTGACTGGATGAATCATAGAAATGTAGGATCGAAAAATACACTCACAAGTCATTCAGTCCATGCCTATGCACTGAAGAACAGCCAAATACACTTAGACCATCCCTGACAGAGATCTGTTTAATGAAACATCTTGAAATTGGAAGTCTTTTCTTTATAACTCCTACCGTAGCCTGAGTTAGTATGTCAGGATTCTTAAACTTTCCCTTAACTCCCAAGATAAACCTATTTTTCTGAAATAAAGTCTGTTTTTTTTCTATTATCTCCATCTAAGCAAGGAACAAATGATCAATACTCTCTTTATAGCAAACCTTTACCTACTCGCAGACTGGGTCTGTCTGGTTCTCCTCCTACCTTCACTTCCATTTCAACCCACAACTCTCCCAACCCTCTCCTACATCGTCATCCCCAAAATCACGGTTTCTACAGTTTTGCAAAATTAGGTGCAAGTGCTGCTTATGGCTTCATTCACTAATCCTCTCTCTGTTTCCATTGATTACAAAGTATTGACACATTTTTGTCCTGCCATCACCCACTTCAGAAGAAAACCTGACTTCAACTTGTAAACAAAACTGGTAATAGCTAAGTAACATTTCACTTGAATCACACATGTATTTTGTCTAGAAATGTTATGCCTGATCATGTCCCTCTTTTGCTTCATGATTAAATACTCTTCCTACTCTACCCACGCTCCTTTCAATTGAAAAACACATCCTTCCTTGACAGGTACAGAGTTGGAGATATTTTAAAAAAGAAATTCTGGCTTAGCTCTAAGTCCATCACCTACCATGTAAGGGTCCACAGAAAGATAAAGGGTTCTAACACGCACTTGTCCTGCTTGGATTGTATCTGCTATTGTACTTTGCTCCAGTCGAAAGTTTTCAGCCACTGGCACTCCATTCTTACCTAGAATTATTTTAAAATGAAACAAGTAAATGAATCAATATCGAGCTCCTTAATAATATGGGAAGGCCTTCTTTTAAGATACTCCTTTTTAAAATAATTTAGGCTATAGCTTTATTCAGATACAAAACTACAGACCGACTTACAGATTTTGTGTCACAGACTGTGATTTAAATGGGTGCACTCCCACCATCCAAACTGAAGACCCGCTGACCTATCAGCTTGCGCTTACCTGGGCCAGTACCAGGCACTTGCACTGACTGACAGTCTCCCTGCTGTTTGCTGCACATTTCTATGAACAATTAGGCAAAATTAAAAAAAAAAAAAGGCTGTTACCCCTCTCAAAAAATAGTTCTATATACCCTACGTGCTGAATAGCCCCTAACTTTCAAAACAAAGACATACACTGGGACTTCTTTCACATAACAAAACCATCATGCACTATTTTGCCAGTGGCAAATGACCATAAACTTTAACCAGGTGTCCTGGTTTGCGCTAAACAGAACTAATTTTCCATTTAGTGATTTTACTTTTCAGCTCAGTCTCTTCTAAGTGGCTGAACTTGCTGAAACCAGCAGCATGTTTTTCCAGTATGTGCTGCTACTGATAATCTCAAGGCCATTGTCTCAGCATGGGTGCTGTGTCTGCATCTGCAGGGGGGGGAAGCAGACCCAAAACTGACCAACCAGGTACACCATCCCACATACATCATACTCAGTATAAAGCTGAGGGATCATGAGGTTCTCAACCCTTCTTCCATCTTGGAGCCTTTTCATCTTGGACCCTTCCGTCTGTCTCAGTCCTGCAGTGGCTGAGGTCCCAGCAGACCCAGCTGGTTCATCTGCCTCCGATCCTGATGCGTGTGTTCCTGCATCAGCTCCCACTGCTGCTGAGTTTGGTTTGGGACTTTTCCAGTGCCCTGCTCTGCAGAGCCTCTGGTGACGTATTCACCATTGGGGGGAAGATTTTATATTGGTTTTGTATATATATATTTGTACATATTTGTATATATTATTTTCCTATTTACATTATTACCCTGTAGTATTATTATTGTTTTATTAAAATGTTAGTTTTATTTTCCAACCCATACAGTCTCTCTCCCTTATTCTCTTTTCTCTTCTGGGGAGGAGAGAGGGTTTAATAGAGAGCATCTGTCCAGGATTTAGTGGCCAGCCCAGCCCTAAACCACAGCACCAGGTAAGTTTTAAACTCTCACCTTTCAGTCTCTTTTGACTCAGTGAGACTGGGGGAATACAGACCACTGCCATTGCATAAGCTGCAAAAGCATCCCTTCACAGCTACAGACAGACCTCCTTAAATGAAAGCTTCCCAGAAACACCTACAAAACATATGCCAAAAGCACCAGAGCTGGAGGCTTCATCCTCAGCTTGGTACCACAAGCAGCAGATCAATCAGACTGACAGCTGGATCCACTGGCTCCAAAAGGAGAGAGCCAGATGCCCATCTGTGCTCTAAGTCAGCAGGCTACAGCTGTAACATTTGATGTGCATGAGAAAAAGACGTGTTTGCAGATCACAAAATACTTGTTATCTCTTAGGACTATTTTGGCATTAAGCAGCATACAATACTCCCCCAAAAACTTAATGGACACGTGGGTCTTCTACAACAGAATTTATAAACTCACTATTCAAAATATTGTGCTGACATCTGTGACAAGGCAAATGTATAAGCAAGGAAGGAAAAGAATCCTCAGGAGTGTAAATTTAAAAAACAAGCACTATGAAACATGGGAGGAAGAAAAGATTCAATATTTACTAAAAGGAAACAAAAATGAACAGTAAAAAAATACTGTTAGTCATCTCTTAAAATGCAAAAGGAACAAATGTCAGAACTAAAAAGCAGTGCTTGATAATCTTCCTTCGCTTTGAGTCCCTACACTTAGGGTTTTCTCATGTACTATGATTAACCCTTCTTCTTCCTCACCCAACAGCTTAGAAACCTGCACATACAGACTAAATAAATACACTTCACAATAAACTTTATTTATTGAGCATGCAATATTAAGAGATATAAATGTCAATATCTTAAGTTAATGTTTGTTTCGACCCTCATCATTTTGAAGCATTAGGCAACCATGACAAACACATTGAAATACATACCGGGGCGTGAATTCAGCACTACTCTCTGTACAATCATCTCTCCTTCTGCAGCAGTTTCACACTGGTTTTCTACAAAGGAAAACACTGTTTGAAGGACTGAAACATAGATTTTCTTGAGAAAGAATATGGGCCATATCCATACCCAAGAATCATATAAAACAACCTTGAGTGGAAAATAAACCTGTGAATAGAGTTTCCCTGTTAATCTTGTTAAAACGTGATTTTATACAATGCCACAGTAGCGCTTTAAGAAAGATTGAAAATTATAATGTACTGTCCCCCCTGCAAGATCATCACCACCCCCTACCAGCTTGTAGGAGACGTGTTCGGTTTGCTGCCCTGTGCCATAGAGAACTCTCCATTCCCACCCAGACCACACAGAGGCAGCTTCTCAGTTCAAGAAGGCCAGGGAACTGCTGGAGAGAGTCCAGCGTAGGGCTACAAAGATGATGGAGGGAGTGGAGCATCTCCCTTATGAGGAGCGGCTGAGGGAGCTGGGGCTCTTTAGTTTGCAGAAGAGGAGACTGAGGGGAGACCTCATTCATGTTTATAAATATTTAAAGGGTGAGTGTCACGAGGATGGAGCCAGGCTCTTCTCGGTGACAAACAATGATAAGACAAGGGGTAACAAACACAAACTGGAACACAGGAGGTTCCACTTCAATTGGAGAAGAAACTTCTTCTCAGTGAGGGTGACAGAGCACTGGAACAGGCTGCCCAGAGAGGTTGTGGAGTCTCCTTCTCTGCAGACATTCAAAACCCGCCTGGACGCCTTCCTGTGTAACCTCATCTGGGTGTTCCTGCTCCGGCAGGGGGATTGGACTGGATGAGCTTTGGAGGTCCCTTCCAATCCCTAACGGTCTGGGATTCTGTGATCCTAAGTCAGGTGCAACTCAACACAAGGCATGCACACACGCCAGTAATAGTAGGTATTTAATACAAAGAGATTGTTGTGTAAGGTGTTACACATGAAATAGCAAGTCTTCCTATCAGCAGTGCAGCTTCCCCTAGGAAATGGTCTGGCTCAGAGATGACAAAAGAATCAGATGCCCATTTGATCTGTTTTACTGAAACATTTCTCCTTCAATTTCAAGAGTTTAAAAGAGGACCGTAAATCTGTGTTCTCGCAACCATGAAACGTGAAAGTGATTAACAGGGAATGAACCTGATTTAACAGGCGAAAAATCGTGATCTCATATGCTTTCAGGGCTAATAAAAATTAAAAATTATCTTTCTACTGTCTGTTCTCAGCTGAGTGCCACAAATAATCAACCTTCACAAGAACAAAGGACATTAAGGGATGAAACATAAGAGCTGATGTCTTTGTCATAATCTTTATTTTGCTGACAAGAACAGCAAACTGGAGTGAAGCTGAACAGATGAGCCTAGAAAGAGTACAACGTCACTACTTATCCAACATCTTTAGCCTTTGAACATTACAAAACACAGAACTTTCTGTCTGTAGTGTTCTAGTGCTTACATTACAGTACTCACAGACCATCAAGAAATACAGCTTGGAGCGCTGAAAAATATACTTTAAAAAGTTACCAGGATAAAATGGGCATATTCCTGGCCTGTCCCTCTCCTCTAAAGGCCGCAACTGATTCAAAACAAAAATATCTTGTTCATAAGCCAGATAAAGGTTTAACATTTGGTTATGTGTGTTTGCACTTGAGAAGCTACTTACTGGGCAAAAATTATTCAAGTTACTTTCTTTTCAGTATTTCACAACTAAGGGTGCTACCAAGAAAAACTACAAGAAATAGATCTGAAATGTGTCTTTACAGTGCCACGTGAGTGAAAAGTAAGTGATCTGCACAGCTCTTCAGACAGAACGATGTAGATCATCAGTCTACAACTTGTCTGCAAGAGGAAAAAAACCCTGCAAGCCAATGAAGTTACTGGTTACTGTTTAAAAATGAGCACCGAAAATGCAGGAGTTAACAGTGGAAGAGAGAAATAAAACTCTATTTTCACAATCACACAGCTGATATAATCTCTGGAATAAATATACTTGCGTAAAACCCTAACAGGAAGAATAACCTAAAATAAACTTTGGCAGATCTCTGGCAGTTCAGCACTGTGCTCAGCTACAGACTTCCTGTGTGATCACTGGCACATCACTTTCGACTCCTTTCATAAAATAGTTTTCAGAACAAAATTCCGAATTCCTCCTGGCAATATTTGCCTAACAAAATCACACACAAGTGGTAGAGTTGTTGTCCCTAAAGCAATTGTCTTAGTATCTGAGAATTTGTGCCTAATTCAATAAGCATTTCTCAAATGGTCAGACCTGCCCAGTGCAACTTAAAAGGACAACCACACAACAGGAAACAATTTGCACACACACAGAACTTGGCTTCATGTTATAACCACTAAAGAAACTGCTCTGTGCAGAAGTAATGAGTTAAGAATGCAGTGAATGCAAACCTACAGCCATCTGACAGCTCACATGAAATCTGGGCAAACCATTCCTCTCTGTACTATTCACATGCAGTTCAAATCTATCCACGATGTTAAGGGTTTGGCCTACTGTTTATAAACCATACAGAGTAGGCAGAGTCACTGCACAGTTCATGTCTTACAGAAAGGCCCGCTGCCAAAACTGCTACCTCAATTTTTGCTAGCCTGAAACTAAATACCTCTATTATGCAAACACAAAAACTCCGGTCTGAACAAGAAAAGATATGATGAAAAGCATTTTTATTGTGCCTAATGCATACATGAAGTATCTGCTTTCTAGAACAGTACAGAGAAAAAATACAGTTGTAAAGAAAAAAAGAAAGGCAAAGATACTGACATATATAAATATGTCCCCTGTACTTGGCACTGGTGAGGCCGCACCTCGAGTGCTGTGTTCAGTTCTGGGCCCCTCACTAGAAGATGCTGAGATTCTGGAGCGTGTTCAGAGAAGAGCCACAAGGATGGGGAGGGCTCTGGAGAACAAGCCTGATGAGGAGCGGCTGAGGGAACTGGGCTTGTTTAGCCTGGAGAAGAGAAGGCTGAGGGGAGACCTCATCACCACCTCCAACTGCCTCAAGGGAGCTTGGAGAGAGGTGGGTGCTGGTCTCTTCTCCCAGGTGATGGGGGATAGAACAAGGGGAAACGGCACCAAGCTGTGCCAAGGGAGGTTCAGGTTAGAGATAAGGAGGAAGTTCTTGACTGAGAGGGTCGTCAGAAGCTGGCACAGGCTGCCCAGGGAGGTGGTGGAGTCACCATCCCTGGATGTATTTAAAGAGCGGGTAGACGAGGTACTTAAGGATATGGTTTAGGGGGTAGACAGGAGCGGTTGGACGTGATGATCTCAGAGGGCTTTTCCAACCGAGCGATTCTGTGATTCTGTGATTAAAGGAAAAGCAATACACAGTTGCATAGAAAGATGAGAGTGGAAAAATTATACAATGCAAGCTTGGATTACTTCTTTGAATGCCTGAAATTCTGAGGGAACAAAAATGCTATTGATTTCCCAGGCCATTTTCACAGCTTTTGGCTAAGAAGCCTGTGTACTAACTCGGTTTGGAGACCTTCCAGATATCGTGAGTGGGTGGACAGAAAGTGAGGCTGGCAACTGAATTGTCACTCATTCCATGACAGCTGTCACAGTAAAACACAACACTGGAGATGGACATTTACTTCTAAACATGACTGCACTTACTCTACAGTGGAAGGCAGCAATGCCATTTCACAAGCAAATGCTCACACTAATATCATAAGAACATAACACGAAACAACCAAACTTTCCTTGCACCATAAACCACACAAGCAAAGGCACCATCCTTTAGCACTATAGACTGAGGAAAGCTTTTTGGAGAAAGAGAACAGATTATTTTAAAGTGAAACAAAGTGGATTTGTAGCATATACATAATCCTTTTCAACAAATGTGTAATGCCAGCGTGAAGGATGCGTTTGACTTTTGTTTGTTTGTTTGTCTGACCAACAGGAAGGAACGTGCATTACTATTTTTTTAGCTTTTCCAAACAAAAATAATCTGAATTGGTTTTACTCTTTAAATCAAATAGAGTAAAAAATGAATTGCAAGTTTTCACATTGTCATTCTATGCCAAGACGACCCCACGAATACACGAGCATTAAGCAGCACTACAGCAGTACTGCCAGGGGAGTCTCAGATATGCTTTAGCCCTGTTTTATTCTTATCCTCTTCTCCCTTTGCCTTTCTCTTACCATTTCTGTGCAGAGACACGATTCCTTTTAAAAATGTTAAGTAAATTTCTGAGTGCTAAAACACTCCAGTTTGTTTATCCTGGGCTCGGTTCCTAGAACTTTCAGTTTCTGAGATTGCCATAAGATACTGTTTTCAGTTGCATATACTTTTGCCAAAATGATTCAGCTGATTCCAAGTTGTTAGAGCCCATGCCAAGCACAATCTAGTAAAAAAAAGGAAGACTGAGTAGTTTATTCCTCCAGTATCAGGCCCGAGCAGATGGAAGATGAAGGCAGTCAAGCTAAATGGAAGACAAGTTAGACTGGAAGTCTTCTGAAACTGCATTGCCAAAATGGCTGGAACAAGGATCCTGAGAGAAAACTAAAAGAAAGACATTTCAAGGAAGAATGAGTTACACACAGGAAGGAAAGACTGGAAGGGTTTGCACTAGGAATCTGTGAGAACAGAGAAACGTGGCACGAATAGCAACACAAAGGCCAGTAAAGCAGGGAAGAGAGAAACAGAATGGGGAGAGAGACCTGGAGAAACTGGGAATGATAAATGAGAAGATGGAACCAAGGAAACTGAGATGGGAATGGCTGGGCAAGAAGCCAAGAAACGGTAACTGTAAATGGCAAGGTGAGAATGGGAACGGAAAAGCAAATGTAGTGGATTTGGCACCAATGTGTCCACCAGACCCCTAGGAAGCTCTGCATTTGAAGAATGTTAATTAAACTGCAAATTCGAGTTTTCAAAAAAGTAGAAGCCAGAATCAATACTGACTGTCTTCAACGGAGAGTAGCACATGCCATAAAAAGGTAAGCGCTTTCATGAACTGAACAAATAAATCCAGATTGCCTAACGTTTCACGTCTCATCACTGAATTCTCTGGTGTGACTGAAGTTCCTCTCACAGCGTTTCTTCCATGTGGATTCTCTGACACACTGTAAGGGCTGAGGGCAGGCTGCAGTCTTTCCCTCAAGAAAGAATTAGGTGAAAAAGGAGGAATTACAATAGATAATCTTGATCCAGCCATCTTTAAAAAATAAATTCACAAAAACCTAGTATCTTTGAGCTTTTTATCACATTTGACTGACATACAGACCAAAAGTTCTAATAAGTATACACACTCGTACCTATACACAATATGATTGTATAAACTTTGCTTTTTCATATCTAGGTGTTAAAGAAGCTGACAGCTCTCAGGTACTGCCTCTTGGGTTTGGTTTTGTTGCTTTTTTTTTAATAAATAGTTGTGCTGTATTGGAGTTGCTGAAAATTGTTTAAAAATACCAACACTGAAGGCCTATTTTTCCAAGTCGGGAATGAACACAAGAATGCAGATTGCTCCCAGAAAGGAAGGGGCATCACTTCAGCAGAGGCACCTGATGTTTTTCTGAGCACCCTGTGATGCAGTCTGCAGGCTCCCATGAGAGCAATCCCAGAGCGTACCGAGTACCCACTTTCCTAGGTGTGACTCAAGACCAAGCTAGGAATCACTGCTGTCAAAGGTGGAAGAGCCACTGGAGACTGCCGTGCTGATGGTTCAATACTAGTTTCAGAAGCTGCAGATTAAATAACGTAGGAGAGAGAAACTGAGAGGTCAGAAGCAGTGACATTCTCATTTATGTGCTACACAACAGCCTTGATGTGGCGCTGAGGAGGAATCCCAGGGGAAAGGGGATTCCATCCACCCTGGGCCACGGATTGATCCGGGGGCTCGTAAAGCCAGACCCACGCAGTCCCAGCGCTCTCTTCCAACCTCCAAACCTGCGCCCCCGCCTCCCGTGCAACGCCAAGGCGCTGACCCCGGGGGAAACGACTCCGGGGAAGGCAGGCAAGCTCCGAGCTGCCAAGCTTCCCCTAGAGCGGAAGGAGCCCGCAGGCCCCTCCCATTTTTACACCTGGCCGCGGGGCACACTCCTCTCCCCGGGGACGGCGAGCACCCAGCGGCCCGACCCCTGAGGCACCCGAGACCCTGCTCTGCCCGCTCGGGACCGCACCGCTACCCCCCCC
>NW_010173409.1:0-1146 GCF_000695765.1 Mesitornis unicolor | reverse complement strand
ACCCAACTGATAAAATTACATTGACAAGATCATTAAGTGTCTGACCCAACTGATAAAATTACATTGACAAGATCATTAAGTGTCTGAGGCAAAATTTACATAATAAAGATCAATAATGGTCAAACCTCTAATACTTGGCAAAGACTTTCTGCCAACAGTCTCAGCTGTACAAACCAGAGATTTGCCTCAATAGCCATTCCTTAACTTCCTTTTATTTCTCTGTCACCAAATGTGAATCCCATTCCCAAGCTGCAGAGGTAGCTTGCACATACCCTCCCATCCCAAGTCCAAACCTGAGTGAAAATTTCATTAGCTATTTCATGCATGCACTCCTGAGGAAAAAGAAAAAACATCTGAGAAGACAGGTCCTGAACTTCAGCATATATGAGTTTCTAGCACAGGACATTCAAAAGTAAGTACCAGTGAGTACCAATGAGACCATGAGTGGCTCCTACTTCTTTTTTCCTCTTTGATTGTTTTGCCCAGGTGTTCAGATCCTTTAGAGACAATAAGCTCTCCTCAGAATTCAGATTGCAGGAGAGAAACAAGTTGACTCTGTTTTCTGAAATGGTTCTTCAAAGACACGTCTTAAAAAAGCACATGAATCTTTTTTCCCTCCAGGCCATAAGGACACAGGAAGATTTGGTATGCGGATCCTGTCAAAGCTATTCTTGGCACCAAAGGTGTGTTCACTTTATCTGCATTCTTTCCCTGGTTTAGCTTACTTCTTTGCATCAGATCAGGTTTACACTGGAGCTTCTTGCAGGCCAGCTTCCAAGAGAAAACTACCATAAGAAAAGCTGATTTGCTATCTTAGGGTAAATAGCAAGTGTTAAACAGCACTGGAAACAAATATTTGGGGCTGTGACGTTTGTTTTGATTCAAGGTCACCACCTGACTGCTTTACAAGTCACAGACCTCAGGATACCGCAATCGGTTTGTTGTGCTTTATTGTGGAAAGGAAGAGGCTGGACATCTCACATCGTGTGTGTGCACACAAGAGACATGCAAAATGTTAGCCCCTCAGCAGGGGGAAGCATCTATGACCTACTGGAAAAGGATCTCTGTTTATTTTGTATTACAACTAATTAACTGTGAAGGGCTTGTCAGAAGAGGAATAAGTTTTTCTTGTGTTGGACATTCCTG
>NW_010173408.1:5348-14906 GCF_000695765.1 Mesitornis unicolor | reverse complement strand
CTTAGAGCAGCCTGAAGGATAACACTTTGTTTTGAAGATGGTTCATTGCCCTAAGTTCTGTGACCTGTTAAATCACGTCAGGAAACCTATTTTGAGCAGCTTCAAACACATCTGCCATCTTTAAGGGTTTTGTAATTTCCAGTTTATCATAGCAGAGGGATTTACATTTGCATCCTTGCAGAAACTGAGAAATACCATTTAAATATTCGGCATATCAGTCCACCTAATGTTTGTTGGGCCTGCCAGAAATATTCAGTTGCTTCCTTGAATGCCGCAGCATCGCAGAGCTTTGGCTGATGCCTCTATAAGTCTGAGCTGACACAGCTCTGTTTTTTGCTGTACAAATGAAATCTTAGTTCAGTAGATAGCAACAAGTCTTAAATCGTGTAAAAAGTGGCTTGCTTTAGCTTGTTTGTGGAACAAGGTGGAAGCAAAAGCTTCCTCTGGATACCAGCGTGTTGCACAAGACCTCACAGATGCGTTGTGCACCTCAATCCCAACCATAGGAACATGGGCTGCTCAGAGCTTTGCCATTTCTCCAGATTTCCCTGTTGCCCCAGTTTCTGCAGGATCGCTGGCTGCATTGGTGCTTAGTAGAGCCTTGCAAAGACTTCTGTTTTGGCCAGCCTGTGACTATTTGCCATTTCCAGTTGACTTTCTAAGGGGAACTCTGACAGTGATAGGCAGTGCTGCTAGTGTGTGTTGCTTACAAAAAGAGTTAGGAGCACACAGCTCAAAATCCCTGCTCTTCAGTTAAGTGAATTGTGTATCTTACCAGGACTGCAGTTGAAATAAAGTGCTGCCATGCCGAGAGTGGCTTCATAGTCTTAGCTTGTCCTCAACATAAAGATTAAGGGAAGCAGTTCTGGTTCAAGTGTTTAAGTGGGTGCCTGTATAATTGAATTTCATGCTTGTTCTTTCTCTCTGAAGTGGTGTATGCAGGCAGTCACCTGAAAGGGAGAAAATCTTACTCAAACCCTCTGTGAACTTTCTTACATTCAGTGAGATTTTTAATAATGGGTAAATCCAGCTTCAGACTCCTTTGACTGTGGGATGCTGATGAGAAAGGTCTTCTTTTTGTAAATGTTTCTGAGGACAAGGGATCACTACAGTCTCCTTATGTCCAAATGACCTGAAATGTTTTGCATGTACCAGAAGTGATGCATGCATATAAGTTAATTGTGACTAGTTTCTGTCATTCAGTAAGTAATGAAGTGGGACCTTTGCACAGGTCTTCTCTGCCTGCCTGGCCCCTGTGAAAAGCTTCGGTGTCTTCAGATGAAAATTCCTAAGTGAGCACCAATATTACAATGTTATTATGCAATGTTATTTACAACCATAGCACAACAAAGCCTTTGTAACAACACACCTGAACCACCCTTTGAGATGGTACCATAGGTCTCCTCATGAATGCTTGTGCTGTGATGTGTATCAGCTAAGCAGTGTCACACCACTGCAGTGCAGTGTCTGGTCCACTGGACTGGTCCTTTCCCTCCAGCAAAAAGCAGACTTTGGTGTTTGGTGCCTTGTTCTACGCCCAAAATGAGATGGCAGTACAGCAAGAGGTAACTGGTGAGCTCTAGGGCCTCCTGGTTGAATATATACCCTTTAGTGTGTGTGTTTACATACATATCTATACACATACATATATACGTATGTGTGTGTGTGTGTATTCACTGCATTCAAAGTTTCAGATCTTGTATCCTTTCTGGATCACCTCTATGCTTCCATGGTGATGCAGAGTTTGAGGTCCCTGTGTGCACATGTCGGTTTGCCGTGTACAGAGCTTTCTGAGCCTACTCCTGCCCTTTCATGTTAAGGCAGTAAGAGAGCAGCACTGGCTGTAATGAGGATGAGGATCACTACGGTGCAGTGCTGTGGGCTGCAGCAGAGCAGATCTCACTGTAGGTCCCAGCAGCACTTTTTCTGTAGGGTCTAAGGAAGACACAGTTACCCAAAGAAGTTTCCCTGGAACACCCAGAACATTTTATGGAGCTCAATAAGATTTAACATACACACGTGGCTAACAGTGCCCTGCTGGGTTATGGCCTTAGCGTGTCTGGAGGGCAGAGACACATGGCAGTCATGGCATCTTCCCTGTTCCTGGTGAGCCTGTAGGATCCTCCCTGATCCCATGCCTGTATTTTATCCTGATGTGCCGTTAGCACTTCTTTTCCAGGTTGTTGGAGAACAAACAGTTTGGTTAAATGTGGCAGCTCTGTGTTTCTGTTTCTGTGCATGTTTATCTCTCGGACTTGAGTGAGTGCTGCTGGCAAGGAGTGAGCAGAATGGCATCTGGATCACAGAATCACAGAATCACAGAACGTTAGGGATTGGAAGGGACCTCAAAAGCTCATCCAGTCCAACCCCCCTGCTGGAGCAGGAACACCCAGATGAGGTTGCACAGGAAGGCGTCCAGGCGGGTTTTGAATGTCTGCAGAGAAGGAGACTCCACAACCTCTCTGGGCAGCCTGGTCCAGTGCTCTGTCACCCTCACTGAGAAGAAGTTTGTCTGTATAGGATGTCTGTATAGGTGTAGGCATGCACTGAGTGTGCATAAGGGAGGAGAGCTGGGACTGTGGATGGATAGGCATTCAATTGACTGTTAAGGATGTATATAGGTAATGATGGACTTTTGGGCATGTGTTTGTAGAATAATTATTTAGGAGTCTTTACTCAGAGGAGTAAATCAGCATTGTTGCAAGAGCAAGTTCCATAGGAGAGGTTTTCATCTGTCTTGCCTAGGCAGTCTTGGCAAGATGAATCCATGGGACATGTGGGGCTTGTGCCACAGAGAGCTTTGGGTGATAGATATACCTTAAAGTCAGATGCTGGAGTCAGTCAGAAGTAAGTGCAGGTACAGACTCAGGGTCTCAGCCAGAAAGGCCAAAAGCTGTGTCTGTTCCCAGTAAAATGAGAAAAAGAAACCAGAAATCTGACCACTGGCAGAATGGAAAGGTAATTTTTTGCCCATCATGGCATTTGGGCAGCAGGTAACAGCAAGGAATCCAGAGGGATGACAGGGCTACAGATACCCTGGCAGGGCAGAGCAGAGCAGATACTGTTGACAAAGCAAGATGCTGGAGAGAAGGTGAGAAGATGGAGATGAAGGAGAGAAGCACCCTCCAGTGCTTCCTTCTGCTTGTCCACTGGCGGAACTGGGAGACAGAGGTGTGTGCTGTTGATACTAGCCAGACACTAAGAGATTTCCTGCTCTTTGGTGAGCCCTTGTCAGCAAACTCCAGCTCTGCAGGCAGCAGCAGGCAGCAGTATGAAGGTTCCATGCTTTGGAATAGGGGTCTGCAAGGCCAGGGCGCTGCTGGTGTGCTGGAGGGGATGGCTGCTAGCAGCAAAATGCCCAGTTTGGGGGACCTGTGAGAGGTGGACATTGCTTCAGCAGCCTGTACTGAGGACGTCAGTGGAGGGAGGCAGCACAGGCAAGTTTCACATTTCTCCCAGTTGTTTTTCTACACTCCCATGTTCTTCGTCCCAGTCTGCCCCTATCATCATGGAAACAGAATGTAAAAAGCAGAATGTAAAAGCAGAGCGTAGGGTCACAGGAGTGCCCTTCCCCATTGACCCCCATTACCAGGAAGACAAGCTGTGGCTGCAGCCCCAGGGTATCTCCCGAGCAAACCTCTGCCTCTATAGTGCCATGCCTGCTGCCCAGCTGAGGTGAGTCCCTGAGGAGCCACCAACCATCCTTACTCAAGAGAATCACGGCAGCCACCCCCAGGCAGTGGTGCTGGCAGTGCCCCATGGAGAACCCAGCCAGTCAGGGCTGATGCTCGCACATGAGGACCTGGCTGAAATCCCGTTGCTTCACCTCCTTGCTTGGTGCACATCATAACAGTGTGTTTTGAGCCCGATGCCTGCAGCAAGGGCACTCATCGGGCAGCTGGGCCAGTGATGGATCTGACATCTCCCTTAAGAAAGTCAGAACATCTTTGTGCTGAAAGCAGGGCAATATTGAAGGCAAGATTTGCAGCTGTGTTGTCTTGTTGCCAGTAGACATTTGACCAGCACCCCTACACATGACATTTGTTTGTTCAAATATAACACAATTCATAGACTCTTTAGGAGAGTGTTGATGCTGTGACATTAAGCAGCCGATTGCTCCTGTGCTTGGCAGGCTCTCACTCCCGCTGCGATATGGCTCCTGCCCAGCACCTTCCCTAGCAAAGTGCATTGGCATAAATATGTAAGTAACGCAGGTGACAGGCACTGTGGCTTTGGCTGATTATCCATTGCTTTTATGTAATTTATGCTCCAAAAGTAACTGTGCTCAATCTTGTCCATGAACTTGATTCCTTTCATGTGGTTTTCTGTGCTAACAAGATTAAATCAGTTCCAATAGGCACCATTTTAATAGAGATGATAAACTTTTATTGAACTCAAGCACATTAAAATGAAATGTAAGCAATAGGTGACTTTAGTATTAGTCTAGAGTCTTTTCCAATCTGGATCAAGCCAGCATACCTTCCCTGTTAAGCAACAGCCAGCACCCCAGTACATTTTATGAGCTTCTAAAAGGGCTAAAAAATGCTTTCCCCAGCCCGCTTCCATGCTGCAATGCCGCTGGAGGATGAGGTTGTGCGTTAATAGAGCAGCTCTGTGACCCGGTGATGCAGCTATGAAACGAGGCATAAACGCGGCTAAGTACAGGACTTCACATCTCACAAAAACAGGAAAGCAGGGGATGGGTAATTTGGTGTTTTACAGCAGCTTTGTCTGCTAATCTGTGATCTGTTTGGTCTGCCAGTAGGATTATTATGGTGGGTTTACTGAATAAGTGCCAAAAATGATGTTAAATAAACTGTTTACACAATGTAACTACAGGCTGAAAAGCTAAACAGAAAGTCCTAAACTCAGCCCCATTGCAGGTTTGAAGAAAAATAAACTTCTCGACACTTTCAACTGGACACTGCCGCTCTGCAGAGTCTGGTCTGTTTGTTGAATATTAAAATGTAAAATTAATGTGTTTCCCCCTCTTTCTGGGGCTCTTTCCAAAGGTCTCATGGTTGGAAACATGATCGGATCATTTTGAGCTCCTTGGCTGTCCTTGGAATTTGCTGTGATCATTTTATCCATTATAAAATATTCAAGTTTCAGAATGACTATAAGAAAGACTATCATTCTTTAGAAGTGGGTTGTGTAATATTATTTTTAAGAGGACAGGAAGAACTAGTGCTCGTTCCTTGCTCTCCAAGGAATTATAAAAGAGACCTGGGGGACAGAAGTGCATGGTGCTGTCCTGTGTAGCATATGGGGAGGTTGGTTATACAAAGTGTTGTCTTCACCAGTGTGTGGGTAATGGGGGAGAGTTACCATCCACTTCAAGGACCATTTGGAGGGATGCAGGAGCTTTCATGCCTTTTCTTCCCTTTTGCTTGTCTTTGTCATGGGTATATTCATTGCTGAGGAAAAAGATTGAAAGGAATTTGGAAAAATTAGCAGTATCAGCTTTCTGGCTAATTGCGGGCAAACCACTCTTGAATTCTGACTATTTCTGTTAGCCATACCAGCCCCCCAACAACCCAGACAGTTTCTATAGTGCATGGGATAAGCATGCAGTTTGTGCAGGACCCATCAGTTACAGCCTGTGTTCATCCCAAGTCCTTGTCTTGGTGTTTGAGGGTATGGATTTGAGTTTTCTAACTATGGTGAGATGAACAGGACATAACTGACATTGGCAACAACTTTAGGGCCCCATCCACAGCGGAGCTTTGGTGCTTGTGCAGGGTTTGTGAGTAACAAATTCCATAGAGATCAAGGAACCACACGTGTGCTGGCCACTGACAGAACATGGCAGAACAGCAAGTGCCTGGCACTGTTTGTACAAAGGTTGTATTAATGTTCTCTGAGCATGTCAAAACAGTGGGCAAAGAAGGATTGCTGACAAAATTTGCATGAGCTTTCTAAAGTCCTTCATAAGAGGCAGCTGAAGGCACTGGATCATCTCGGGCACAGCCAGGTGTCAAAACCTGGAAGCAGGAACGGAAGTCCTAATGCCGACCTACAATAGGGCTTCTAGGTTTCCTACTGGGTTCTGTGCTGTCAAGTATGATTACACATTTTGTACAAAAAGCAAGGGAGGTGACATTAAGGTACAATGTAGAAATCTGCCATTTGAACTTGTCTGTGCAGTTTAGCTTAGTCCCCTGTGTGCATGTTTCATGAGATATTTAGTCATATGAAGACAAAATGTATTTTTCTTTTTCCTGTAGAAACCAGCTTTATTAATTGCACAATCTTACTTTGTTCCCTAAGATCTTGTGATTAGATAAAAGGTGCGGTGACATTACACATGCAATCCTGTAGACACTGCAGCATATAATATATTTAAAAGTGGGTAAAAATAGTAATTAAATGTAATTTAGTAATTAAATTCAGTAAATATTTTTCTAAAGACAGCAAGATCAACAGATCTGTCCTCATAGTCATGCACAAATGGTCAGTACAGTTAGTGTCCCTCCAGAACCCAAACTCAAAAGAGTCAGAGCACCAGGCAGAGTGTCACCCATGGTATGGACCGACCAGCCAAACCTTCTCCTTCTGGCTTCTCAGCAGCTTGCTGACAGGAGAGGAATTTTGAAACATACAAGTCGGGCATTGCAGTGTCCCAGCACCAACAGCCCAGGAAAGACAGGGTCCTTATTACCCACACTGTTGACTGGAGCCAAGGTAGCATACTGATGGGGGCTCAGGAGGCAGGGCAGTAAGGGAGCACCAGGGGCTGGGGCTGCAGCATGCTCCCCATTGCATGGTTTCTCTGGGCTGAGAGACAGGACGCAGGCTTAATGCACTGCAAGGGACAGCCTGGCACAACACTATTTTGGAGGTGCTTGGGAAAATGTGGTTTTCAAGCCCTTGTGTATTTTGAGTGGATTTGTCACAAAAGATGTGAGAATGAAGACACAGACTAGAGACCAAAGCACTCTCCCCAAGTAATCTTGCACATCTCTGAAGAACAGACTTCTCAGTAAAGCCTTGATAAGAACTGGAGCAAACCAAGTGTTTCCCCCTAATTTTTCTTTTCAAAAGGGCTCAACTTGTTCTTGCTGAGACTATCCCAAATTATTCAGCCCGAAGGGTTAAAGTTTAGCAGTGTTGAAGAAACTGAACAATGGGCCATATCATGGAAACTGTCAGGCAACCTTAAATATAGCTGTTATGATCTGCATAGTCTGCAATGCTCTGGAAACCAGGATGAGCAGTAAGGGGAAAAAATTTAAAGAGCCCATAGAGTTGTTTAGGTTAGTCAAGAACAGAGAGGACTGCAGGGAGCTGAAGAAAGCCAAAGAGCGCCCAGGGAAAGGGGTGGGTAGTAGGAGGGTAGAAGGAGGGCAATAAGCCCACCAGGAGGAAGACAAGAAATGAGGCGGGCCAGAAGGCAATCAGGGAGGGGGTGATGCTTGGTGCCTGGCTGGTTTGGGAAGTTCAATGGGTTTAGCTGACAGTAGCTGGTGCCCCTGTCTTTCCACCAGTGCTTCTTCTCATCTGGCCTCTCTGATATGCTCAGACACTAAAGAACTGATTTAGTGTTTACATGAACAGATCTAACAATAAGCCAAGAGTCAGGGCTGGGCTGTGGGGGTCCCAGATTCTCTCAAGGGAGCTGAAATCAGCTCCTTATCACTCACTAGGGGCTGCAGCTGTCTGCTCCTTCCCCAGACAGGATCCTAAGTATCCCAACTGAGGCAGACAGCAAATGTGGATTTAACTTGGAGCCCAAAAGCTTCAAAGTGAGTCGGAAACTATTTTATCATGGCAAGATCAGTGCAAGCCTCAGTGCTGGATGTGATCGGGAATGGGGCTGAGAAGCCCTCTTACGGGAAATGGCTCTTAATGTGTTGTCTGAACACGAGCCTGGTGCAAGGAGGGAGTCACTGAGGAGCACTGTGCTATGTAGGAGGTCAGACCTAACATCCTTCTGGCCTCCAGCTCTACAGGCAGATGCTCAGCTGGAATAGTGTTATAGCCATGGAGTCTGAATGATTTATACCACTAGAAGAGTTTTTTCTTTCCCTTCTTCCTCCTCACTGCCCTGCTCTCCCTCCTTCTACATCAGCATTGAAGGATGAGGGGAGCATTCCAGTGTCCATCCACACTTATGCCCTCAGCTCAGACTTGTCACAGGGAATGGAGCTTCATGGGACATCACGGCACTGCTTCCCCCCATACAAGCACTAAGGCAGTGGTTTCTTTGCTGGTTCATGGCTTGTCATTTGCTGGCCATGTCTTCAGGTCCCCTTGGGGACAAAAAGCAGCTCTGACCAAGTATAGAGGCAGCACAGCAACCTTGGGAGGGGGTTTTGGCTCCTCTCAGTGCCCTGAGTAGCTGCCTGTCCATCCCTTCCAGCATCCCCACATCTCTTGCTATGACCATGGTCATTGCCTCTATGGGGTCCCACAACATCCCTGCCACCCAGCGACCCACACAGCCTCCCCTCATATGCATTTGCTCCCCTCATCTCTAGCTGCCATCATGGCTAAGACCAGTGTCCTGCATCTCAGGCAGGAACAGGAGCTGCTCTTGGAGAGACCCTCGCTCCCGGGGTTGCTGGAAGATTTGCCAGAGGAGATTGGGGCAGATCTGTGCTAGGGGAGAGCTCCAAAGTGCAGAGGGACGCTCCCTGTGCTACGTGACACAGCACTGACCTGAGTATTTCCATTGGCCTTTTCTTGACCATTTTTGGTCCCTTTCATTTGTTTTTGAATCTGTTCCTCCTCTTTGCCCAAGTTCTTTGTGCTAATTGGGAACTGGCTCCTCTCAGGGTGGGAGGTCTGTCAGGACTCCCTTATGACAGATTTACTTTGTCTCTGTCTCTGCATTTTGGCAGTTTGGTTCCTCTGCAATGTTCTGGATTTGGATTTTGCATCTCAGTGCTGATATCCTCACAATAGACAGCCTATGGATTGCCTAAATTAAAACATAACGAGCTGGAATGCAACTGGCAGCTCTGCGAGATCCCCATCAGCAAGGCAGTGGCTTGCAAACACACAGCTGAGCTGTGTCTCTAGGCAGGCGTGAGCCAATGGTCGCAGCCCTGCTGCGGATGGGTAAGAGTAGGGTGGGGCGCAGAGGCCCCGCTCAGCATGCCATGAACAATGGCACCAATACCTTGGTGCAGACAACCCTGCTGCAGGCAGGCACTGTGGGTGCTTGTAGGAACAGCACGCTGAACCCCAGCAAGGGGCTGGCAGGTGTGAAGTGTTGCTAAGTAGTGATCAGGGGGTGCAGGTTCAGAAGGGGGTCAGGTCAGTGAGCTGAAATGCTGTTGCTAGAAGGCAGAGGACGTAGCTGCTCCTCTTCACCAGTGTTGACCCTTGCACCCTACATGCTCTGGGTGCACCAATCCTCTTCACTCTGAATGCAGCCTCTTCTCCATTCCATTGCTATGTTATGAGTTCCGCTAAAACCTGCAGCTGCATCCCTTCTGCTGCACAGTGGCACTGTGTTCATGTCAGCCTCACACCTTCGAGAAGGGTGTCTGTATCATCTTTCCCACTGCCTTGCTGCCCCTCACTTCAGCTGTAGGGTGCCCATATAGGGGG
>NW_010173408.1:4453-5317 GCF_000695765.1 Mesitornis unicolor | reverse complement strand
CCTCTTTCCTGCTTCTGCTTCTGCTCCAAAATTTCCCCTTTTGTGAGCAGGCAACTCCTCCAGGTTCATTTTCAACGCAAAGGGGCTTTGCTACCTTGTTGCTAACTTTGCTCAGCCTGCCATGTCAGCAAATGTGATGGCTTCAGAGGAGAGCCCCGTTTCCTGTCCTGTGCATGGAGGTGACACACAGAACCAGTTGTGTGGAAAGCAACCAGCAAATGGAAGAAAGGAAATCCTGTGTGTTACTGAATGTAAGAGCCTGTGGCCAGAGTGGGATTGCAAGTTTTAAGGCTTCAGGACATCCAAAACCAGGGAAGGCCCTTGAGAAATGGATAACATACAGGCTGGAGCCAGAGCTGAGAGTGGCTCTAATGGGAACCCAGGCAAGGAACAAACGGGGAATGGCAAAGAAGGATGAGAAAGCAGTTTGCTCTCCCTCCTGAGGATGCTGCCGCTCATTGCAAGCTGCTGTAGCATGCTGTGACCTGCCTGCTGGCTCTCGTAAGGCTCTGCAGCCTTCCTGCATTTGGTGCTTGCCAGCATCTGGCAGTTGCAAGTGGGAAAGCACTGTGGAGTGTATGGCATAGGTATTGTTTAGTTTGGGTCAAACACGCCAATCATCAGCACAACAGGAAAGCTAATGTGACACATACACGTGTCAGAATTTGATTGCATTTCCTGAGACAGCTCTGACCATCAAGCTGGGAGCAGGGCTGGCCAGCATGTGCTTGCAATTAGGTCACAAATCTTCCCCAATGTCTGTCTGGAGACATAGGAGGAAAAAGACAAGCATGACAGCAAAATCCAGGATGAGCCACAGGAGGGGACTGCCCAGTGTCTGCCTGGACATGGGTGAGATAAGAT
>NW_010173408.1:0-4422 GCF_000695765.1 Mesitornis unicolor | reverse complement strand
CTCTTTCCTGGAAGAGGAACAAGCAGGCTGAGGATGATGGGCAACTGCCATGAAAAGGTGCTGCCAGGAGAAAGGGCAGGAGGAGGTTGGCTTCAGAGCAGTTGAATGAAGAACCCCACCCCTCCCCGAAGTTTCTCTTTGTACCCTGAGGTGTGTATCAGGGCATTTTCCTTCTCATTTCTCATGAGTTTCTCATAGTCAGTGAGGCTCTGTGGTTCTTGGGGATCTGGACAAAGTCTGAAGGTGGGTCTGGGTACCCACCTTGCCCATAGGAAGACAGTTTCTGCACAGAAACCGGTTCACCTCCAAACATAACCACACTGCTCTTCCAAGGTAGTAGGACAACAGTAGGACCACAGGTAAAGTTTCCAAGATTGCTGTCTCCTTTATTGACTGTGGGATATCTCTAAATCCTAACAGCAAGGCAGGGAACTATCAAACCCCACCAGTACCCATATAATGTGTATTCATAACTGAACTAGGTAACTAAGTAAAGCCAGAGGGATGGTTGGAGAAGGGGCTCAGAGATTCATGGCTGGTTAGTCCAAGAAGAGACGTCATCTGGCTTGTCTTCCTGCACAGAGTAGGCCAGAGTGTTTCCCCAAGTGAATACTTGTAGAGCATATATTTTTGGTGACTCTTTTTTATTGATTTTTGAGTTTTTAATGGTAGGAACTCCTCCCACAGCCCTGGTTGACTTGTTCCAGTGCATCTTATTCTACATCAGATCATTATGAACTTAATTAACCTAATAATCAGCTTGATTAAATTATAGTAAATCAAGTAACAGATTCATGTCAGCTTTCTGGAAGTATATCTTCTTGTTTATCTCTGAACTTCCCGAATCAGCTATCATTTGACTGGCTATGTCTCTTCCAACTCAATGGGGATTTCAGACTAGACACCCTCGTGAAGTCCCTCCAACCGATGTTTTTTTGCTTCTGTTAACAGCTTGTCCTAGCAGAGTCAACCCTTTACATGGGCTTCAGCTTCTCTAGGGGACCGCTTTGCTCAGCTCTGCTGCTAGTTGATGCAGCTTGACCAGAGCAGCACTGAGGATGTAGTAGTCTGTCTCCTTCAACCTCATCCAACCCATAGGATTAGAGCATGTCACTCTTCACATTCAAATAACAGACCTGGATGAAAAGACTGTGATTTCTTATATGCATTAAACATACAATTTTTTACCTACCAACTACATATGTAGGCGAGAGAGAGAAAAACAGAGAGGGAAGATTATGTTTCAGAGAGCAAAGTGGTGGTGTGTGGTAGGAGACACTGCACTCACGTGTGCTAGCTTACTCCCAGCTAGCTGGACAGGCTAACGCAGAGATCAGGACCCAAGGATAAGGTTGAGGCAATTCTGTTTGATGCTAGGGATTAGGAAAAGAAATATGACCCTGAAGGCTGAAATCTGTGCTGTGACTTTGCTCAGCCTCTGGAGCCTGGTTCCCTGTTGAGAAGATTAACAGGTGATCTTGAGGACCCTGCTGCTTTGTGTCAGCATGATTGCTGACCACCTGGAGATTACTTGCCCAGGGATGGTGAATCACATTTTGTAAACTGGGGGATGCCTTTAGCCTGATGGCCTGTTCCACTGTACCGAGACCATGGTCACAACTCTGTGAATCTAACTCTAATTTCTGTGTTTAGGCATCATATCTTTCCAGGATTTTAAGGTCCTGGGATCCATAAATATTCCCAGTGCAGAGGACTGTCGGTCATCTGAAACCCTTCAGGAGATGCATCTCTCAGCCACCTTTAAGAGCTCATTTAAAAAAATAATTAAGAAATGCAAAGTTTGCATGGTTTTCTATTATGTCATCTGCCAATTTTCACAGCTACACTTGGGCAACCTTTCCAAGGCAACACACTATAACATAGGTGACGCCCTGTTAGTTTTTTATTTACTTTACTGTTTGACAGCTTAACACATGCATAAGTGGTATGTGAATCTGTAACTAGCAGATGCGGAATTCTAATCGTTTGAATATCCATCTCCAGCTGTTAGGGCAAACCTTTCTGCTCGTGTCGCTGTCAATGCTGCGGTCTTCACAGGTTGTCCCACCCCTCAGCAGTCATCTCTTCCCTGAGACCCCTCACTTGTGTGGCTGTCTTCACACCCAGAAGTTGTGCTGATGCTATGCAGGGTAGAAACTCAGAGGAGCGTCTAGCTGGGTGAGCAGAGGAGTGGACAGGGAGGACCATGCACATCTTACTAGTGTGGAAAATTGCTGGCATATGAAGAGAGAAGCTGCTGCAAGTGCCTTACTTTCATGCAGCAGTGTTTGCATGGCACCTTCTGCCCCTGCTCACTGGGGACAGACAGGCAGGACAGGCAGGAAAGGTATCTCCTTGCTCTGATTTGGAAGAAAGTCCAGCTTTCAGGAGTGTTACTCAAGCCTTCAGGCTCACAGCTGATGAGCCCCCAGGGAGCTGCGGTGTCCCAAGGAACGGAGGTGGGGCCATGACCCGGTGCTTATAGAGAAACTCAGCAGTAATTAGATCTGTTCTATAAAATAAACAGTGCAAGTCTCTAATTTCCAAACAAGCCCCAATGGCCCCTTTCCCTGAGCAGTTCTGCTATGACTAATCATACTGGTAGGTGTTGGGTCAAAATCAACAATGGTTCTCCACTAAGGTCACTCACTTTCTCTGTTTACACTGCTAATTTTATCACTACTCAGAGTGGTTAATGGAATTATTTATACATTTAGCAATGATAAATGGCGATGCTAAATAAAGGCTTCCTGGAGTAGGCAGGTTGAGGGCTGATATGGCACATCCAGAATTTTATCATCAAAGGAATTAGCACTGTGAGTAAGAGCTTTCCTCGTTTTCTGCAAAGCTGAACTCTTATGAATGGGAAGTGGTGTCAGCAATTAGCCTTGCCATCTGATAACAAAGAACATCGCTACTGAGCAGTGCCTTTAAGAGGCTGGATTTCACACAGTGCCCAAGGAGGGCAAAGGGAAATCCCCGAGCCTCCTTGTCATGATGAAAAAGCTGCATCTGAAGGTGCTCAAACATTCATCTCTGTAAAAGAGGGTCTGTGGGAGAGCAGAGACAGAGCTGCATCACAGCTAACACACAGCCTTTGGTCCAGAAGGGTCATGCCCCAGAGATGGGAAGCTCAAAGAGAAGCACCAATGTTACTGCAATGCACGGACAAAGCTTCTCATAAATAAGGCTTTTTCTCTGGAAAAATGTTTAGTTTCCAGTGAAAAATCACAGCCCACATTATTTCAGTGGAAAGCTGGCTAAAAACCAGGCAGCTTGACCCAGGGATGCCACAGGGGTGATTCATTGGACTTGTAGTGTTGGAAACTCCTGTCACTGTCATCCTGTCTGGGACATCCTTTCGAGTTTGGACTACATCACCCATGATGCTCCATGAGGTCTTTCCTATGAGTAGCGCTGATGCATGGTGAAATCTTTGGATGCAGTCCAACCTCACTCAAACACCACGAGGCCCTGTCATGTCTTTTCTAATTAGAAAACTCACACTTTTTCAGTGAGAGATGATATTTGAAGAAACCTTTCCCATTTTGAAAGAAAAAGTTTGGCCTTTCTTCACCTTGGAAAAGGGACATGAGAGCACAAAAGGGGTCTCAAGTCCAGGGAGCTAGGAAGATCTGGTCTGAAGGCCATGGGCAGCAGAGAAAGGGCAGCAGTTAAAGTGGGTTTTGGAGAGATGAACAGTGAACCCCTATTCTACAGTTGTGGAGTGGAAGCAAAGCGAGCAAAGAAAGAGACCATGCAGGGTCAATGGGCAGAAATTGAACCGTATGTTAAGATGGGGTCCATAGCTGTGGTGGGAAGGCTGATGGATGTGCACTCAGATCCTCATTCCTTGTAGTATCCATAACTAATGTGTTATGGATAGCATCCCAAATCCACAAGCATCCCAAATCCAAAACTTAAGCATCCTCAGGAGTCCTGGATCCTGACTTTCATTCAACCTAGATCTGCCTAATGCAGATGCTCATCTCCCAGGTTAAATAAGAGAGAGCACCTATGGTTGAAACCCCTGTGCTCTCTGCTTTAATTTCTGCCCTTCATGTTCCTTTCCCAGCTCCTCCTGTATGGTGAGAAAGTGAAGGTGACTCTGTAGGCCCATAGGCTGGAAGGGAGGCAGAGAAAAGAAACCGAATATATGGCAATGTATATTTTCTAGGAACTTCTCCATGGATGTAGTGTGTGATTCTGGAGGATTGTAGATTGGCATGATTGCACACACTAAGGATATCTTTTGGAAGAACTTGCCTCAGTGGAAGTAGGACAATGAGCAGTGCCTGCAGCAATTTGAGGATTACTGTATTGAGTGCAAATAGATACAGTTAGAATGGTTTGGGTTGCTCACAGAACTTAGGGCAGTGAAGCACCCTCATAACAAAGTGTTATCCTTCAGGCTGCTCTAAG
>NW_010173407.1:0-2714 GCF_000695765.1 Mesitornis unicolor | reverse complement strand
CGGGCTCGCTGAGACCCGCAGGTCGCCGGCGTCCCTTTGCAGTCAGCGCCTCGTTCCGCGCTCAGAGACCCCTGGGCGAGGGCGAACGATCGCTTGACAAACGCCGCTTCACCGTAACAAGGTCCTTGGTAGCGGGGTTCAGGCTCCCGGAGATGAGAACAAGGTGAGCGGCACCGAGTCATGCGAGAGGCCGGCTGCCGGTGGCACTGGGGATTTCGAAAGGAAATCGTGAGATAGGTCAGATCGCGAACAAAGGAATGGGAAGACGCTAATCCTCAATCAGCATTTGAAAGTAAGTATGTATTCCAAATAAACCAGAGTTAGAGCGTTACTGCGTCTTCCTGCTTACCCCCGAACTAGCCGAGATGCTCTTCAAAAGACAGTTCCCTGGAAGCTTACGCGATTTCAAGACAGCTCCCGTGTTTTAATGGATGGAAAAGATCTGAAATCAGCAGTGTTAATTACTAACAGCATTAGAAGCCTGAAGTGGGGCTATGCTACTGAATTCCCCTTCTTCTTTCTCCCTTATTATTCTTAATCTTGTTTCTCAAAAATAATCGGTATTTGAAATTAATTCTGTTATATAAGAACACTATTGCCATTCAGGTCAGTCATTTCAACACCCAGTTTTCAGCAAAGCATTGTCATTACAAAACCATAGCCCACAACTACTGAGTTTTTAGAGAATACATCTGTAATACCTGGCAGTTGCATTCTGCTTCAGTTCTAGACTGGGAACTGAATAAACTATTAAGTCGGTCTTAACTTTAATTTCAGTATTTTCACCAAATGCTAAAGCATAAGCAAGTATTTTTAAGTATTTTCACACACTATCAGTCTTGACATTACTTCAGTAATACCTTCCAAGGCGGCTCCATGCCTAGCTGCAGTAGGTGCTTTGTGGTATTTCAGGAGCTGTATTTCCCAGAACCCACAAGGATCACAGTTCTCTTCCCTCTAATTTTCTCCCAGATCAAGCACACCATTTTCACCGCAATATGGAAAGCAAGTATCAGATGGGCCAAACAATTTGAGATTAATTTTACTGGCCAACCAATCTTTATAAGAGTATTTCCTTGTCCCTAAATATCTACAGTATTTCAGAACCATGTTTGCATTCAGTGATGCAATCGTAATATGCTATAAAGTAAATTTAAATCTGCTATAACTGCACAGAACTGAAAAATGGTTTGTAGGGTTTTCCATGTAACGGTATTTTCCTCCTTTTGTTTCTTTTTCTTATTAGCTTTTTCTTATTGTCTTGTAAAATAAGTGAAAGTTGCTTCAATAAAAAAACCATCCAAGGATACAAGAAAACAAGAAACAGGATTTTTTTTTTGTCCTCTTTCCTGGTAACTGCAGCAAACTGGTAAAGTATTATTAGTTGTTCTTACAACGATTAACTTATATTTGAAGAAACCAGCAGATTTCTTATGCATTTAGACATACTGCTGCCATCATATCTGCAAAACCACACTGAGGAAACCCTTAAACCGTCTGAAGAACTAACTGTAAAGAAGTAGAACAGATTTGGCAATTACTTGTGTAACTGTGACTTGACTGAAGAAACTGTAAATGAAAATGTATTTAGCAATTATCAAAGCAGCCCGCTGACAAGTCTCTGTGTGCCTTTCGCAATATTTTGATGAATTTTAGAAGTTTTCCTATGCTTTTACAATCACGGCAGTGATTGCTGCAGATGAAAGTACTGCTGTTTGTACTTTGGCTTAGAAGAAGAAAACTGTTCTTTTCTTTCACATTATTCTTTGTTCAGGCGAGCCTTAGAAGAATACTGGGAAGCATTTCTACTTTGTCTTTAATTTATGTCATTTGTCACCAATGACATATCTTAAATTAATAGCTTTGGAGAAATCAGTATTTAATTATACTTTAAATTCAATAAAGCATACAATTATCCCAAATGTTTAGCAAATATTTTGATAAATAGCTTGATTATTCTTTACATAGTAACGTTCTGGGCTGCAAACTAGCCTTCACGTACATATATATTTTTAAAAGATGCTTTACTCGTAGGAGCTTGACTGACCAAAGTAGCTACAGTCCTAAATTATTACTTAGTATTGCATCTGATAAGTGGCTAACAGATTGTCTTATCCTTACTGCTGAGAGGACTTTTAAGGATTGAAGAGCTAGAGAGAGCACTCTGCAAGCTAAAACTTATCTGCTGCTAGCTGCTCTATCTCCCAAATAATACCACTTTTTTCTAGAAAAAGAAGATACTCCTCCACAGAGCCTAGAGGAACTTCTGCCATGCTGCTGTGATTTTTATCAGTCCTCTCATTTTGTCTCTCCATTGGCTGCCCTTCACTGATTACAGCTTTTTGTTGTTACCTTTAAGGCCTGCCATCGCTTCTTGTGCGCGCGATCAGCCTGTCAGCTTCTGCTCCCTTGATGCCTGGCGACCAAATATCCACCAGCACGATTTGCCCCCGAGTATTTTCGTACGTGCTCCAATGCCACGTTCCCCCTCTTGGAATAAACCCCCGTAAAAAATATTAATAAAAATAATAAAAACCATACCCAAAACCAGCCACAGAAAACCGCTTCAGTGTCCTTTTCCTTTAAGTCTTCCAGTGCCAGTGCACCCCTGACAGCTGCTGCCTACGGGACTAGACGGCCGTGCTCACCACCATCGGCACTTGCTCCCGAGGGCTGACTTCAGAAAAAGGAGCTCTGGAGCCCTAGTGGCTCAG
>NW_010173406.1:365-1440 GCF_000695765.1 Mesitornis unicolor | reverse complement strand
TTCTGTGTGATTCTGTGATTCTGTGATTCAATATATGTGGATATGTGCAGTACATGTATTGAAAGCACAGAAAACAGGAACCAGAGATTTCCTAATACTGCTTTCCTTACTACATTTGTTCCTACTACAAACAAGTCTTATGGAAGTTTACACAGTTCCAACTGAGTTTGCAGCTTGTGTCATGTTTGATAAGTCCTGCATCGCAAATAATCTGATTTTTAAAAATAGCACTCAGGTCATTTACAGCATCACAGAATGATGAATAAACAGAAATGATGGCAGCAAGTAAAACTGGATGGCAATGCGCTTGCTCTATTCAGTGTATCACAACCATGTTCTACAACTGATGCAGCTAGTGGTCACTGAATGAGCAGGCTTATTCACTGTTAGGACAGAAGAGTGCTTGGATAGACATACTGTGATGACAAAAAAAATGCCTGTTTTTAAATTCTATAGCTGACCTTAACCATCACCATATCATCAGCTGACAAATAATAAGCTTGTCAGAAAGAAATCACAGACTAACCAGAGTTGAGTTACTCACTCTGAGCATGAAAAGATCCAATTGTTACCACTACATAAATATGCAGAAGCATGCTACCGCCGCATGCTTTCTCAAGCCCAGAAATAAAAGAATAGAGAAAAGATACTAATATCTTCCTAATAACTGCATAGTACTTACTGGTATAAACTAGCATAGCTCAGTTGGCTACAGCAGAACTATATCAGCCTCCTAACATGAAGATCTTGGCTCTTCTAGGACTCTTATTATTCCTCAAGAGCTTGGAACATAGGGCTGAAATCTGAGAAACGCAAAATCACAAGTTCTCAGTGAAATATGCATAACTAGATGGTGTGCAGAGGAGCTGACAAGAGAAAGGCGAGGTCACAAATCTTTCAGTTTGAATGTGCCAACAAATCATTAAAGGTGCATGAGGATTTGCAACTGCTACACGATTTGAAAATCTGTTCTGCTTTTAATTTGTTTACTGCCTTTGAGAGGAGAGGAATGTAAAGTGTCAGATTACAAAGTGGAATTCTTACTGCTGACCAGAAAACATTGGATTTCCTTGTT
>NW_010173406.1:0-340 GCF_000695765.1 Mesitornis unicolor | reverse complement strand
TGTTAGCCACTGTTACAGCTTTTTGGAACTTGATTTCTAAGCAGTAATATAAAGCCAAATATGGGCCTGTTTAAGAACTACAGAAATACACTAGATTTACTGGGTGCTCTGTCTGTATGGGCTTTATTATGGGTCTACTACAAAATGAAAATTCTATCTTAAAACGTATTTTTTCTTTCTAGGGTTTATAGCTATCATTTGATCATTATGAAAAAACTTATTCCATTTCCAGGTTTTTGAGCAGAAGGATGAGGTAATGGAGATTATAACATTTTAAAGACAGAAAATTTTATTAATGACAGTTTCTATTATTAGCAGGTCTGTTTTGAAATTGAAGTTC
>NW_010173405.1:0-985 GCF_000695765.1 Mesitornis unicolor | reverse complement strand
CCACCCCCAAAACCCCCTGGTTTTAATTAATTTTTAATGAGTTGTGAGTGAGTTTTGGGCCTACCACCCCCACTGCTCCACCTTCATTTCTACCACCTCAGTCTCCCCTAATCTGCCCAGCATTACCACAGTTTTTTTGGGGATGGGGCTCCGAGAACCCCTCCCCCATACTGGGAGGACCCTTCCTGGGCCTTTTGGATTGAAAAGGGGTTTTTTGGGTGGAAAATGGAGTTTTTGGAAAAAATGAGGATTGAGGAGGGAAAAGGGGGTTGAGGAGGGGGGAAAAAGTTTTTCTTTTAAAAAATAGGCTTTTTTTTAGAAAAAGGTGGGGTTTTATTGGGAAAATGGTTTTTTTTTAAATAAGGGTTTTTTGGGAGGAGAAAATGGAGGTTTTTTGGGGGGGAAATAGGGGTTTTTTTGGGGGGAAAATGGGTGTGTTTTGGGAAAAAAATGTATTTCTGCGTATTTCTTCCTGTGCTCCCTCCTCAAAAAAACCCCATTGTTAATTAATTTTAAATACATTTTTAATGGTTTATGGGCCTACACCCCCCCACCCCATTCACATCAGCCAACTCCACCTCCCCCATTCCCCACAATTTTATCACAGCTTTTTGGGGATGGGGCACCAGGACCACCCCCCATATTGAGGGGACCCTTCCCGTGCCCTCCCTTAAAAAATATCCCTTTTTTTAATTAGTTTTAAATCAATTTTTAGTGAATTAATCGAGGGGGCGCTCGACGGACAGCGAAGTCGGGCAGGTGATGGGGGGGCGGGGACCCTCAATGGACCCCCTCCATTTTTTGGGGACACCCCCACTTAGTAGGACCCCCTCACATTTGTTGTTGACCCCCCCAATTACTGGGACCCTCCCCGTTCTTAGGGGCCTCCCATTTATTAAGACCTCCAATGGCCTCACCCCATTTATTGGGACCCCTCCCAATTTATGATGCCCACTTTATTTATTAGGACCTTCCCCATTGCACC
>NW_010173404.1:5991-9214 GCF_000695765.1 Mesitornis unicolor | reverse complement strand
CATGCAAACATGAGGAAAAACTTTTTTACTGAGAGGCTTACAGAGCAGTGCAACAGGCTGCCCAGAGAGGTTGTGGATTCTCCTTCTCTGGACACATTCAAAGCCAAGCTGGACAAGTTCCTGTGTGACCCAGTCTAGGTGATCCTGCTCTGGCAGGGGGGTTGAACTGGATGAGCTTTCGAGGTCCCTTCCAACTCCTGAGATTCTGTGATTCTGTGAAGAGGATGTTCCTTAAATTGCTCTGACAGACAGGCTAAGAAATCCACACAATCATTTTTGGAGGCACACTCAAGAACCTGGGGAGAAGAAAAATACTTCACTTGTCAAGATCCAGAAAAATGCATTTGCTGTTCTCCGTCACAAAAAATGGTTTCAGTCTGCTAGATATTGTGAAACAAAAGAATAAAAAAATAAATTTGAGTGCCTAGAAGAACAATGTTCCCAGAATAATAATTTCCACTTGCAAAAAACAGTTTTAGGTTTTCTAAATGAATGGAGATATTCCTAAAATTAATACAGATACCTTTTGCTGATAGCTTCAGTCTTCAGGCCTGAGTATGATTTTATCAAAAAATAGAAGAACATTACATAGGAGCCAAAAGGCTTAGAGGTATTCATGCATATTACTACATGGCAGCTATCAGGGACAGATTTGTTCATAACCTCCATTTATGGAATACTGAGTTTAAAGACTGATAAACTGTAGACACTTTTGCAATAGCTTCTGTCAAGTATGTCTTGTTTTCTTTGTCAGTCTATAATCTAATTTATAAATAGACTCCTCAACCTTTCTGTTTATTTTGAGGTAACATGATGTCAAATAGAAGTAAGTTTGATATTGATAATGATTATCTGTTGTATGAAGAAATCAAACCAAGTGACAACTAGAAGAGAAAGCTGGTTGTTCAGGAAACAAGCATGCTAGTAATCAGAACAAAACATAACAATTGCATTGCTGTTAGATGGGAATTTGTTATGACATCCATATATCAAATAACATTCATGCAACTATGGCCTGTTTTTAAAAAATCAGCTTATAAGAATCTGGCTGGCAACTGTAACCTAATAATAACACATTGAAATAACTTGAGGAAAAGGGCAACAAGAGAACAACTTAGGTGCACTGGGGCAGGGCCCAGAAAAATGCTTCAGGTCAGCTTATGGCTTTGTCCAGTCTTACTGTCCAGGTGCAGAGACACCAACCTCTGTGTCCGTGCAGGGTACAACTGCAAAACTCTGTCTGCTTATTTCAGTGTTGCGTCTATGTGCACACGTTGCTAGGTATGCTGTGGATCTTGTTTTATAAATCCAGGATGTGAAGGTTACATTTTGGTTACAGTTAAAGTGGTCACTTCTCCTGACTATGGCCAGGGCTGCCTTTTGCCCCATCTTTTTACTGTGTGTTTCATTAAACCAGGAAGATGTGACAAAATATGTGAGCAGGGTTAATAGGGTTTCATGCTCTCTAAAGGGCAAATGCTCTACACCTTGTAAATGTAGCCTGGTCTTCACAGGTATAAGCATACCTGCTTGTCACACTGGTGCTGCTGGAGCCTGTAAAAACTCCAGTCCAGGGTCAGTGTGGGACAATGCAGCAGGGATGATGCCAAAGGAGGGTCTGTTTACACAAGAGGCACCTCGACCTACCTAATACTCCCAGCCAAGCCGGAACTGCATGACTGGTTTTTGGCACTTGGGGAAAATATAAGGCGATAATTCTAACGGAGCCTGGAGTAGAGGCAGAACAATTTCACACCTGCCTGCAAAAATCTCCTTATATGTACCTTGAGTACCCATTAGATGGAGTTGGGTTATACGCTTGCACAGCTGTACAGCTTCTAAAATTGAGCTGGCTTCTCCCTGCAGCGGAGCACAAGGAAAGTGATCAGACACCTGCCTGTACCAGAGGATGTACTCATGCCCACCGGTCTCACAGGCACACTGTACTTGCAGAAGACCTTGAGCAAGTTGTGGTCTCCACTAGCAAACAAACACTATTTCCACTACTATTTAGATAAAATCTAACAGGCCTGAGCAGTAATTCAGGAGCTCAAGTACACTCTCCACTTGCTTTCAGACCAACCCCAACCCAGGGACTAAGCTTGTTCACCTTCACGAAATAGCTGCTGTTCATAGAGCTGAGCGATCTCCACATAGGAGCTGTAAGGCTGTTACCTCTCAGTCTTGCCTTCTGTAGTTAATTGGAAATGGAAAGGCTCATTAAGCTTCAGCAGCCAGGCTGTTAGTTCCATTAGCCATGAATGTTATTAGTGATTACTTTGCATTGGGTAATATAAATTTGCCAACAGGTTATTTGTCAACATACGCAAAGTCAACTCTAAATAACATCACTACTGAGGGGAAAAGAATAAGAATAGGAAGGTGCAGCTAGCAATTAAAGCATCATGGTCCCAGGAGACATAAATTTTCTAGGTGACATTTAGCAAACTACACAGGCTACAGTTCCCTCGTTTAAGCAAAATTACGGCAGTGTTACGACTACATTTCTTCCTCTTGCCCCTTTAACCCTGGTACTGATTCTTGTTCCCTTCCTTTCATTGGTAACTTGCAGTGATGCAATCATGGATTCCGAATTACCCCCAAATTAGTCCTACTAGAAAATAAACAAGCAGTTTTCTGCTAGCGTACCTCTCTGACCCAGCTCACCACAGAGCCAGCTGAGCACCAGCCCATTTCTACAGATCAGCCCCTTTGACAAGGCTTCTTCCCACTTAGGAAGGGATATCTTGCTTCTTACAAGCAATGCTGCAAGCCCTCTGGCCTCTTGCAAGGCTTCAGGTACAGCACGGTTGTTTTGGTTCCACTGATCACCTGGCAGAAAGGAAGGAGGGTCTCCTTCTAGGCAACTGTGGTGGAAGTGCCCTTGAACAAGATGGCATTTGAAGGCTCTCTTGGCTCACAAGGAGAGAGGACAAATTCAGAGCACAGAGCTCAAGTTTAGCACACCACTCTTTAAATTCCCGCAAAGCTTCAGAACTGGTTCCATCACTGCAAGACACAGCTTTTGTGAGGAACAGATTAAGGCACAACCCTAGTTTGCTCCTGTGGTATAAGCATCTCCAACCAGTTTCTCCATCAGCTGGTATCCTGTGTATGTTTCTCTAAAACAGCGGAAGATGTTCCCCACGTAGGCAGCTCAGGAAGACTGCTTTCCCACCCACAGAAGCTCACCTCTGTTGCAATATAGAAAGGACATCAGCCA
>NW_010173404.1:397-5981 GCF_000695765.1 Mesitornis unicolor | reverse complement strand
ATTCCTGCTTCACATCTTACAAATTTCTTGGGCACTGAAAAGCTCTCTGTAGAATTTAACAAGCACAAGGATACCCCAAGCACAACATGCTCCATGTTTGCCATGCCTCTACATAATAAAAGTTTTTGTTTGTTCATTCTTTGTGTAAAACACACTGCTGAGAAGGGGACACAATTCAAAACAAATTGTAAATGAGGCAAAATATAGAAAACATACATGGAACATGGAAGTCTACCAATCTCCCTGACATAATCAAAGAGATATCACAATCACAGAAGAGTGATTGAAACCTTTGTCCTGAATTGTTTCAAGTGCATAGGCTGAGAGTGAGCAGAGAAACAGAAAACAAAAAAGCAGAACAATGTTCACAAATATACTGGTTCTACAGCCTATGTTTTAGAAGAGAAAGGCTAGTATGGAAAGAAAAAGTGCCAGGTAAACACTAGTGTAGTGGAAAAACAGGAAAGTAAAAGAGCTCAAGGAAGACAAAAGGTGAAGACAAAGAAGTGTGGAAGGATGCTAAAGTGCACTGGGGATGTAGCCATGCTCCAGATCAGAAACAGACATGTTTGAGACAGATTTAATATGGGATTTTCATAGAATCATAGAATGGTTTGGGCTGAAAGGGACATTAAAGATCATCCAGTCCAACCCCCACTGCCACGGGTAAGGAACCCCCCACTGCCACGGGTAAGGACCCCTCCCACCAGACCAGGTTGCCCAAAGCCCTGTCCAACCAGGCCACGAACACTTCCAGGGAGGGAGCATCCACAACCTCTATGGGCAACCTGTGCCAGTGTCTCACCACCCTCACACTAAAGAATTTCTTCCCAATATCTAGTCTAAATCTACCCTTTTCCAGTTTAAAACTATTCCCCGTCAATTCTATCGCTACCTGCCCTTGTAAAAAGTCCCCTCCCCGGCTTTCCTGTAGGGCCTTTTCAGGAACTGGAGGGTTAAAATAAGGTCTCTCCGGAGCTTTCTCTTCTCCAGGCTGAACAGCCCCAACTGTCTCAGCCGATCCTTGTAGGGGAAGTGCTCCAGCCCCTGATCATCTTCATGGCCTTCCTCTGGACCTGCTACAACAGCTCAATGTCCTTTTTGTGTTGGAGATCCCAGAGCTGGATGCAGCACTCCAGCTGGGGTCTCACCAGAACAGAGTAGAGGGGCAGAATCACCTCCCTCACCCTGCTGTCCACACTTCTTTTGATGCAGCCCAGGATGTGGTTGGCCTTCTGAGCTGCGAGTGCACATTGCCTACTCATGTTGAGTTTTTAATCAACCAACACCCCCAAGTCCTTCTCCTCAGGACTGCTCTCGAACCATTCTCTGCCCAGCCTGTATTTGTGCCTGGGATTGCCGAACCCAGGTGCAGGACCTTGCACTTTGCCTTGTTGAACTTCCTAAGGTTTGCAACAGGCCTACCTCTCCAGCCTGTCCAGGTTCCTCTGGATGGTAACTCTCCCCTCCAGTTTTGTTACATTTGTTGTGTGTATGTTACCATTTTAAATTCCACCTTAAAACATTGTTCCTCAGATTTTTCATCAGGAATGAACATTCAGTATTTTGAACGAATGAGTCTCACGTCACAAACAGAGGTTTTTCAATATGAAATCAACTCATAGGGTACCACATCCTATACTGGGAAAAACTTACTGAGGTATTTTGTCTCAGGTCTTGTTTGAATCTAAGCACTTAGTTTCTGGGAGCCATCAATCTGTGAGTACCTCTGAGATCCCAGCATCCTCTGGCTGAGGCAGTCTTGCTCAGGAGCTCTACCAGAGGGGACGCCAAGGGTACTCAAGAGACCAAGGAGCACCCTGTTGGGCTGAGACAGATTTGTGCTGGCATTAGCACTGACCTCAAACACAAACTTTGAAAACTACATATTTCACCTTGGAAACACCAACACAAAACATTCCGACACTTCCAATTTCCACTAAAAACATTAACTTCAGGATGAAAGCAAGTACCAAGACACCAAAATGTTAAACCTAACAAGAGTACTCATTTCAAGAGTTTACCCAGAAGAGCTGTGGCAGATTTGTGCTAGTCTTCAGAAACAGCTCCTTCCTCCCTCCCTTCCTCCTCCTCCGTCAAAATCCAAATAAAACCACAACAAGTCAGACTGCCATCAGGCCAGTGAGATTAAACTATTGCCCTCTGCCACCCTGGGCTATTCAGCTGAACTAAGTCAAAAGAACTGCTGGCAGGCATAAAAACAGGCACATGTGTAAGATCTTTGCTGGCTTTGTTGCTGCAGTGAAAAAAAAGAAAGTTGGAGAGGCATCAATCTGGAACTGAAAACATCATCAGTAATTCCAAGACACAAAACATAATTTGAATTAATAATTAATTCTGGTCTACAGTGCCTTGCATGAAGCTTAACTAAGAGCATAGTAAGAGACACTAGCTCTTTTTCCCTTCCTGTTGTTTTATATTCATGTGAAGACAAGTTCAGTAATCAGAAGAGAGATGTAAGGGGTGTATAGTAGTAAGGGAACAGAGACAACTACAGCAGAGCACTGAGTAGACTGACATAGCAAGGGTGGCATATGGGTAAGGCTTGGTAAGTGTCACCATTCCTTGGTAAGTGTTCCTTTGTATTATCACTTTGGTGATTTTCAGTACTTTGATTTCATGACAAGCCTTCCTGCACAGTGCCATTAATATTTTTCCTCCATTTAAGACTGTGGCTCTAAGCAGCAGCAGTATTTCTTCCTGCCAGCTTCAAGAGAGAAAGGAAGATGCCTTCCTTAGCAGTGGAAATCTGCTGTGCCTACCTTAGTAATGCTCTCACACACTTTTCCTCAGTCTATAATCTATGTTCTGTTTTAAATGAAGGATGGCCACAGCGGCTCTTCTGGGCTTGCTCTAGCTAACTGAAGTAATCTTTAGAGTAATATTTCATTTGAACAATGATGGTCTGAGGATGAAACCATTCAGAAGGTTGGCAAAAACAATCCCTCTAAAATTTCTATCAAGGGACGTTGAGAAAAAACTAACTGCAAAGAACAAGCTATGCAAATGCTAGTTGGGTTTTCAAATGTAGATGAAGTTTCTAATACTATGCACATCTCTGAAAAAGAGTTTTACCTGCAGCAGAGAATGAACAAGTAATACTCTATACAAATTCAGGAAGGTGTTGGAAGAGAGGGAGCAGACATACGTTGATTGTCCTTTTAGATAAGCTGCATATTTCAGCGGCAACATGCCGGAGTTCCTCTCTTCCCCACTGTCTTTGTTGTTTCCTCTTTCTCTGCTACCTCCTTCTGACGTTCTCCAGTGCAACCTTGCAGGTTGTGAACATGCACATTACAACCAGTGATACAAGAGTCAGCTGAAGCACCAGAAACAGTGCAGGCATGTCAATACTGATAAATGAGTATGGTAAAAGCACAGCCAGTGCCTGAGCTTAATTCCTATCTAGTGCTGCAGTCAGAGGCTTGGTAATGCAGGACTGGCTTTTTTCTCTCCATGAGGTTCTACTTTAACCACATGCCACACTGGCTTCCATCTGTGGGAAAGAGCAACTGAGCAAGCTAGAAACCTGTCTTGCTAATTTCCCCCTTTATTTCCCATGTTTTCACCCCCCATCTCTCACACAGTCAGGGTTGCCGCCCGCAATAGCGTGACACTAGACTGTGATATTTGTTTGGCAGGACTTTGCCTGAGGGCTGTGTATATAGCTGTTGCTACCTCTTTAATCTTCAGCCACGTACGAAACATTTGAAGCTAATCCAACTCAAGTAGGGTCAAAGGAGAATGCAAAATAAACAGCATTCCTCTCTACTTTCCAGGCACTGTAGACAGACTAACCTTGGGCAGGGTCCTGAAGACCAGCATTCACAGCACCTGCAGCTAAGCAGTGGTGGAAGGAGGAATTATACAAGAAAATTTGCAGCTACAGCATAGAATGTGCTATCGTACCTGCATTAATTAGCTGTGCTATCTTTGGAGGAGCTCTCTTGGGTACTCTAATATCCACTGACCTACATAATTTCAGTGCGCTCCAAAAGTCTTAACTATCTGCTCACACAGAGCAGTGTTACATCACCATGGCTCCATTGATGCATGCTCTACAGCAATGTTCATCCAAGGGGGAAACATAGTGGGAACCATTTCACAGAAAGCCACAACGGTCATCAGTATGCCATGGGATAGGTTAGCAAAGGCAGCCCACCTTCCCAAACCTTTGCAGGGCCAGTAAGTCCAGACAGGACACAAAGCATTTTGTCCTCTTTCTGCAGAAAGCCATGCCCCACCAGAATCTGAATATTGCATGACAGGCAAATCCAGGAAAGCAGAAGAAACCAGCAGAAACCAGAATGTCATTTTTGCATCACAGGTCAGAGACAACTTTGCAACATGAAGTCCAAAGTCACTTTGAGAAGCCCCCAGCAGTGCTTCATCCCCATGCAAAGAGGGGAAAGTGGCTCTGCCAGTACGTATGCCACAAGAATTGTAAATATCCTGATGAATTTTTATAAGCTTTATATACAAAATCATATTTTGATAGACCAAAATAGCTCTCATCCTAATTACAGACATTTCAAGTAGTAGATACTACTCACCCATTTAGAGCTCAAGCCTGTGAGCTGCTAGGCAGCTTGAAACATGCTTCAACTCCCCCTGTGGATGGAGCTTGTCTTTAATGGCAACTGAAGACAACACAGAAGTCATGAGTTTGATACAGAATTTACTTGTGAAATTCTGTGGCCTATAATAAGCAAGAAATCAAAACAGACAACAGACAAGGTCCCTTCTGGCTGGGAAATCTGACAGCCAGCTAATCCGTATGTTCCCAGATGAGTCTATTACCCAAGTAAGCCCGTAACCACTACACACACATATTCCATCATCTGGAAATTTCAGAACAGACATTGAGGCATTGTCACGATAGCCATTAGCAAGTCGGCTGCTTTGTCAGCCTAACAGACTAAACCATTAGCTATTCATTAAAGGCCAATGACATTTAAAACGCTAAAGAACACACATCCCAGATTATTCATAACTGGCAAATACACTTAGAGCAAGTCGTAACCCCACCACTTGTCTGCTGCTGCTCTCCACCTTATTCCCCTCCCTATACAAACTGGGGACTGTCAGAGGAGTGCCCTACTCAGGAGTGCACTGGTACCTACAGGAGCGCTCTGCTCAGGATCAGCATGAGTCCAACACCACGGACTGGCAGCCTGGACTGGAGCCATGAACATAAGCCATCACCAGTGAGAGTTTTTCTGTTTATTTCAACAGATATTGGATGGGCTATAAATATCCTTGCCAAAGAGAGTAATTTCTAATTGATAAATATCCTCTACTTTCACTGATTTAATGACTTTGAACTGGCTAGACTACCCTGTACAATCAGAGTTGAGACACTACTCAGCATACCTCCTGCATGCACAATCAACAGCCGACATCAAAGCCCAGTGTAACACAGGATTAAAATTAAGTTTAAAAATTTGTAGTCATTTAAAGATAAAACTCCTCTGACATATGCGGGCATTACTACTGAGCACTTTCATAATCCCTTGTATCTGTAAAGAGCCATATGATTCCTGGCTACTAAAAGGAAAAGAAA
>NW_010173404.1:0-283 GCF_000695765.1 Mesitornis unicolor | reverse complement strand
CCCTGCCCCCCCCCGGAAAGTCCCTGTCCTAAGCCACAACAGTCCCGAAGGTAATTCTGGCTGAGAGTCTTTTACTAGATCACTTTAACCTCGACATTTTTTCTGTTGGTACTAGGTTCTGATCTCTTTTTTTTAATGATAGAGTTAAAATCAAACCTCAGCTATATTACCAAAACCAAGCAAACAAACAAAAACCAAGTAGCGATTCACCTCTATATAGGTACCGCCCTCCTCCCAGAGCTTTTATCGCCACGTGTTCCTCTTCACTTACGTGAAGATCTCC
>NW_010173403.1:5099-15968 GCF_000695765.1 Mesitornis unicolor | reverse complement strand
CAGGCTGGTAACCCTTAAACCATAACACATGTGAAGTAAGAAGAGAATAAATAAATTATATTTGATAACAGGAAAACATATGAATGAGGTACATGGACAGGAGAACAGACATATCCTAGGAAGAATGAACAAACAAACAAACAAACAAAAAAGCAGAAAATGGTCTGCTCACTGATTCCATGACCATTAGTAGGGGAATACCGTCTACAGAGGCTTAAAACTGGACAGCTTGTTGTCTTTATGCTACACCTTAACAATTATAATACTAACTATACATCTCTGTTACTCACCTGATTTCTGTTTAAATATCTGATGTGTTAGCACCATGAACAGGAAGAAACATGTGCAGAAACCATATGGATTATTTGTGGCATGATACTAAAAATAGTAGCCTGTACTAGTACAGCTGCTGATTAAAACGTCTTTGCAACTAATCATACTCTGGAATCTAGTGAATTGAAATGTACAGACTTCCTGGTGGGAACTGTGGTCCCTTTATTTGATAAGACAAAAAAGTAACCTTGCACTAGGATATGCCAAATTGTAGGTGGGTTATTTCTTAAAACAAACAAACAAAAAAAGCTACATAAATATTTAATTTGTGGGAGGATTAATCTGGGGAAGATAACTCAAATTAGAGTGACACTTACAAATTTTAAAAAATAAAGATTCTTATATATAAGTAATGAGAAATAGTTATTGTAGGAAAGGGCCAGAGGAGATATCCTTGCTTTCCTTAAAAGAAGGATCTAATAACCAAGAAGTAAAGAAAAGATTGCATTCAAGGTACAGTATTTTGAAAAATCTTCTATTTAATAAGAAAATATTTCATTTTCTGTTCCTAAACTGTACTTTCCCCCTCCTTGAGCACAGGAGATTTTTCTGTGCCAAAGAACCAACTCAAAAGCAAAATGTGTGAAATGAAATCAAGAAGTTTGACTCCAGTAAAAATCAAAGAAGTTAGAATTGAAAGTCATCCATTTAGTCATGTAATCCATTTTCTGGACAATGCCAAATTATCTCTGGTATATAAATTAGGTTTTTTTCAGTCTACTTTTAAGTGGATTCATGAGACCTTAAACTCATGTGACTGCCAGGATTTTATCACTGTGCCTATGATGTGGAGGAAGAAGAGAGATAACATAAAGATGTTTGTTGAAATCACTTTTTTTTCCTTTTTGTGCATAGACTGTTGCATCTCAAAGACTCTGAGGTAATCTCTGCTTAGCCAGCATCTATTACAACACTAAGAAAGCTCCTACTTGACTCTTGCTGTAGGAAGTTTTGCTCTCAGAAAAACACGTTTCATACTTAGGAACTCTGTTTTTCAGCTTCCATTTTTACATTCTTAATTTCATCCTATTATCATATTTAAACTTCAGATTCAGTGACATGCAGTGACCCTTGCCTTTTTTAATGTGCTCAGATATCCTCTCAATGGCCCCGCAAGTAATACTTTAATCTCTTTCTACTCCTGAAAAAACATGATAGGAGATTCTTGAAAACGTACTTGAAGACAACAGCATGCACTGTATGCTATATACATAAGCCACATACACATAACACATGTGTCTTCTCTGACAATTTGACAACACATTTCAAGAAAATACAGTATTTACAATGTAAATGTGTATGACAGTAAGCACATACATAATGGACTATATTCAAAGATCTTTCATGAAACTTTTTATATAAAAGAAGGTCACATTATTTTCAGAGATTAAGACAATTCCATATGTTCTCTCTGAACTCCATTCACAGAAGTCATGAGGACTTGAAATACCTGAACCCATAAAGGGAGTCCAAAAGAGTGGAGTTCTGCTACCTTCATGTCATATTTTTAAAAAACCTTGGTCTGCTACTAAACACTTTTTCTTGCTAAGGTGTCTTTTTCTAATGAAAACTGGTTGTTACTTGTTTGTATTTTAAATGAGGGAAATGTCATCATCACTCTGTTTAAATACAATGAAAATATTTAAGCAAAAATAAAACTCCCAAGTGTTTCTTTTGTATCTGAAACCTTATTTCTAAAACAGAAATTGTCTATCCTTCCCTAGGGAGGGAACAAGCACATTGAAGCTCTTTGCTGTCTTTTGCAGCATGTTCTAAAGATGACTGTTTTGAAAGAGATGTTGAGGTGGATGGTTTTGAGGTTTAGTCTGCCAAACTCTCTTTCAAAATTAATCCAGTGTCATTTGACTAAGAGCATGGCAGAAAGATGCAATACCTAAAGCAGTGGGTTTTAAGTAATTACCTTCACTGTAATGAAGGTTGGAAGTCACCTCTGAAAGTCATCTGTGCCATCCTCCTGTCCAGTGAGGTTGTGTTGCTCAGTTTTTGTCCAGCTGAGGTTGGAACTCCTCCAGGGAGATTCCACTGCATCCCTGGGAGCCTGCTCTGATGTTGTGTTACTTCCATAGAGAAAAAGATGGTATTTGAATTCACATTCTTGTAACCTGTATCTGTGGCATTTTGCACTTTTACTGTACTTCTCCAGGTATCTGGTCTCGATCGTGTCTACATTTTCCCATTAGATAGCTCTATAAAGCCTTTCTTTCACCTATTCTCCAGATTGAACAAGCCATTTTGTCTCAGCTTTCACTTGTACTTCGAGTGCTCCATTCCCCAAAAATCTTTAAAGACCTCTGGTGGGGTGCTCTGATGTGTCAGTATCTTTCTTGTACTTCAGAGATCAAAACTGGATGAGACCAAATGATATTTTTTGTGCGCAAGTATCATTCGTATTTATAGGTAAGTATATTCACATGACTCTGTGTCAATAGTGAAAATTTATACTTTAATACATATACAAATCAATATTTTAAATCATATTTCTATGGTGCATGTTTGAATAAAATGTCCCAATTTTCCACCATAACGAGTACTAAAATATACTCTTCTAACTTTTCTGTAGGTGATCCTGCTCTAGCAGAGGGGGTGGACTAGATGATCTTCAGAAGTCCCTTCCAACACCTACCATTCTGTTGCTCTGTGATTCTGTAACCAAAATGGAGATTTGAATATTTTTTACTTAAAATCCTGTACACTTTTTTGATACTTGAGTAGCTAAAGCTCTAACATAAAAGTGTGAAGTACTAAAATTGTAGCAAAATTTCTAAAGTTAGTGCTTCACTTGTTAGTTTAGATGAAGGGTATTAAATTAAATATAAAATTTAATATATTATGGATAAAAGCAGATTTCTTTGATTTGTTCCTTTCTGATAGAAATTGAAAGCCCTGCTAAAAACTATCAGTAAAATAATGGAAAACCTACATAATTTTCCTTTCTGTGGCAATGACCATCTAAGTGTAAACACTTTGATCTTGTATTTTGCAGGAACTTTACAAGACTTCACAAACTACATTTTGAAGTATAAAATTGAGTCAGTCAAATCAAAGTATTTATAGATCATTTATGATGGTACCTCTGAAGTCTGAAAATCTATTGTGAGAAAAAGTAAGCTTTTAGTGACAGGCTCGCTCTGAAAAATTACACACCCTAAACTATCTCTAGTTTGGTATCTTAGATAGTGAGATCTTAAAATCCTAAATGGAGCAGAAATACCCTAACATTTTGTGCAGTATACTATCTCAGCCTTTTCTGACTTATCATGCATATTAATTTCTGTCGGTGAAATTAAATTCTGAGGAAAGGGTAGCTTTTTCTTGATTACTTTCTATGTCATAAGCTTACTCTAAATGTTTGTGAATGACTAGAGCTAATTTATAGCTGATAACCACTCATTTCTGCTGCTAAAGACAGATCTTAAAGCTCTTTTCCTCCTACAGTGAAAGTTATTAGGAAAAGGAATTTGGAATGAAGACCAAAGGAAAATGAAAGCTCTAAGATGCAGCCTTAAATAATACAATCTGCAATGTTGTGATTGTTTTTAGTGTTATATTTGGTGAATGTAACAAGCTTTTTAACTCAACAGGCCCAGGTGGGAGAACTGAATAAAAATTATAATAATTTTCCATGAAATACAATCATTTGAAATATTAAAAACAGTGCATTTCCGATGAAGGAAAAGTATTGTCCATAAAAGGCAGGTTTGTAAAAAAGAAAATGCCTTGTAAGAGCACAGAGGTAGTAGGAGGTAATAGGAATACTCAGACAATGAGAGTTTTAAGAGGTTAACAGCCTGACCCCAGAACCTGATGCTATTGAAGGTAATTTTCTCAGAACTCAGCACAGGATAAATGGAAGAAACTACTGTTCATAGCTTAGGCCTCTGGAAAACTGCTTGTGTGCCACTTAAAAACATAAAACTATTTTAAGAACTTCAGTTGTATTGTTCACACTGCAAAGTAATGTTTCAGAACATATAATTAGGCACTAATTCAGCATTAACAATAGTTTCTTACTTTTGCTTGATTTATTTTCTACATAGCTCCATGGTTACATTTTAAAGAATTCTTTTGTAGATGAAGGCAGTTCCCCAGATAGCTCTATATGATGTTTACCAAAAGCAGTTCTTAAGAAGAAACACAAAAGGGAACACTTTCCCCCACATTTGTCAGGTTATGCTCTTAGTGAGACCTAAAGCCCTTTTCCAAACAATATTCCTATACTATCACAGCACTTAAAGTGAAGGCACCAATTTGCTTGTTAGCATTGTTTATCAGAAATAGGACATCTGTGTGTATGTGAATGAAGTGCCGTAACACAACCCTTTAAAAACGTAAGTTACATTAGTTGTTAGCAATCTATCTGCAACATTTGCTTTGCTGCTTACAGGTTTCTCCACACTAACAGTTTTACTTTCTTTCTGTTGCTCCTAATGTTGCCGATTCCCCCCATCATATATGATATTTTTCTATATTTGTGTACATACTCTTCATACTATGAACGACCAATAACCCTTAAAATGAAAGAAGGCTTAGAGAAGAATAACAAAGGTGATGTGCCCGTGAGGCTCAGGCAATAATGCATGTTGTGACTGACCACAGCTGTTAAAAAGATGACTTTATCTTGACACGAAATGTACAGGAGGGCAACCTATGTGTTAGATAAACAGCTCTTAACAATTAAATGGATCAACTGGTGTATTAATTTTTTCTCCCTGAGTTCATTAAAAGAGCGTGTCTCCCTGAGTTAGCCAGACCAGCACGGAGGGAATGAATATGTGTCTCAACCCAACATAGAAGGGAAGAACTGAACAACTAACAAAAGAATTTTAAAGAGAACAACAGGCTTGTGCTCACTACAACCCACATATTCCTTCCTGGCATTTGAGTACACCCAGAGTCATAACAGTGAGCATGTTATAGACATCAGTAATGGGAATCACATTGGTATTGTGATTGAACCCTCTGTTGCAATAGCTGTATTTTGCTAAGTTCTGGCCCCACTGCTGGTGCAGACAGAGGATGAAGAGCTCCAGCAACAGGAATGAGCCTGGGGGCCATGAAGCAATTGCAGCACTGCTACTTCTAATAACATATCAAGATCGGTGATTCATTTCTTGGTATTTTCTCCTTATAGTACAGAGAAGACTGGAAGGAGTGAAAGGAAGATTAAGTTAAAAGATTTTCAGCATTGACACAGTAACGTGTAGTTAAGGATGGGCGCACACATCACTGAGACAAAGCAATGTATTCTCATAAGTTTAATAGAAAACTTAAGTAAATCTCAAAGAAAATAACTTTTTTTATATGACAATAAAAGTTGAAATTAAAAATTAAAGTCCTGTTTATGTTCTCCTGCCATATAAATTGTGCTTTAAATGCTGTTTATTTGTTTTGTTTTACTAACAGGTTATCTCTGTTCTGAAAATCACCTTCTCACATGAGCATGCTTACTTTATTCTTTACACATACCCAGACAGATGCAAATTCGCTAAAGAAAAATATTCACAGAAGCAGATTTAAACAACTTAAAATTTTTCTTTTCTAGAAATATCATTGAAATATCTTAAATTTTCAGAGTCATCTTTATATCCTAAATTGCCTAATCAACTCGTTATCAAAGACCCAAATACACCTCCATAAATTCTGTTGATCTTCAGTTTTAAGGTAGAATTTTAATTTGGTTTCCAACCTCCCACTTCTTTCTTCTGTATCACTCAGAACTTTATGAAAAATTGAGCAAAATAGAAGTATCTGTTGTATCTATGTATGTGTAAGTAATGGTGTAAAAATATGTACATGCAAGAACATATAAAAAGACACAATTTGGCACTTCAAGAAGCTAATTTTTGGACTAATATTTTGTCCAAGTCTGCAGTATTCTACAAAATAATATTTATATGCACAGGCTGGAATGCTCAGGTCAAAGGCAACAGACAGCCTTCAGGACATTTTAAAATGTCAAGTGTCAAAATTAATATCCATACATTAATTTTATGACTAATATTTTATATGAGCTCACTATTTTATGTTTGAAAAAATATGTACCTTTTTAATGACTTCAAAGTAGTTCGTTTTTTTCAGTTTCACCTAGATACCTCTATAGTTACTTTGTTGGTGTATAGTGCTCAAATCATCATGGCAACTGACTCATTAACTTCTTTTTGATGTAGAAGCCTAGAATATTTAGTAAAATAAAGCAAAAAAAGAAGTATTAATTGAGCAACTGAATATAGATATACATTGAACACAGCTAGGTTATACTGAATTAACACCACAGTTATGAAGAAGCAAACAAAGAAAAGAGAAACAAAGACACCTTACGTTTCTAGTGGTGTTTATCACTCTGAATACAGGTGAAATTCAGAATGCTGATTTTTAGGCTATGCAAGATCATCTAACAAACATAGTCTGATGATGGCAGAAACCTCACTGCAGAAGTTATTTGCAAAGCTAATTCTTATGTTCTGTACTACTTTTCCAGGATATCTATAAATGTTCTTATAAAGACTTCTAGCTTGCATTCCTTCTGCAACTAGGGAATGAATTGAACATGATTAGCAATCATCCTAGTCTTTTTATGTAATCGTGCATGTGACTTTTTTGGCATGTATCACAAATCATGACTTTTTGTGGTAGTTCTCTATGCTAACCTGTGTATTTCCTGTATATAGGCCTCGCAAGGCAATTGGTGATAGGATCCAGGTTCCTCAAAGTGCAGGAAAGCACTTAGCAGGTATTTTCAGAAGTGCTTAATTTCTACTCAAGTCCACTTAACTCTCATATGTGATGCTTTTCTCTAAGTAATTTGTAAGGCTGGTTCCTAATTTCTCTGGACCTTATTTTCTCATCTTCAAAACTAAACAGCAGTTATTTCTGTTTGTCTTTGTTCTCATGCTTTTCAGCCTGTAAGCCCTTTGCAGCATAACTTAATCTTTACTGTGTATATTCAGGCTGACTGCTGTAATAAATGGACTAACTTAAAAACTACAGAGGTAAGGAAAAACCCTTCATATGGAAGTTGAAACCCTTGAAGGCACGTAAAATGCACCTCCTAAAATACAACCTTCTGTCTTCCCTCTTTCATGCCATTGAAGTGGAAGTGTGAGTGTTCTTTCCACACTGAAGCACTTTAGGTTCCATTACCTTGCACTTTTAAGCTCTGGAAGGCAAATCCTAATATTTTTGTCCCTTTCTAAAATGCATTTAGGCTTATTACCAGAACCATTATTAAATCATAACTTTCTCTAGTTATTGTAATAGAAAAGCAGTACGGGAACATGGTGATTTTACCTCCCTGTCACAAGAAACAACTTTGCAGAAGGTAAAGGTTATTTTAAGCTTAAAGGCTTTAAATATAGGGTCACACCACTGTGCATAGCTTTATATTTATCTGTTTCAGAGAACTCAGTGTACTCTCTGTGTCCCAGAGTGATTAATTTTTGTAAATAGTACAAGGTTGTTCTTATTTAAAAGAAAATGCAAAAGCTGGTGAGTAACTGGATAACATACTCTTGGGGTTATTTTTATTATTTTCCATGCTAATTCTTTATAAGGCCTCATTTTAATTTTATTTCCTGAAATTCCTTTGATGTTATTGCAAGCACATACCTCATTAAAAGGGACTTCTCCGTAACAGCCCAAAGCACTCTTAAAGCAAAAAATATTTCGCAGATAGTGAACGAAAAAAAAATCTGTCTTGAAATTTCCTTCTCTGATGTATTAAAATTGGCCCTTTTTTCTAAAGAAGAAAGAAATTCACAGAATGACATCTATAAGAATGCTAAGCTTTGCATAACTAAGTTACCAGGTAGTAATTCTTGGCTAATAACTGAACAAATGATCATGTATGATGATGTAGCACTTTAAATCTGCCAGTGAAGTATATTAAAACTCCCTGAATTTTTTGCAAAATTAGAGTGTGTAGTTACTATTTTTTTACTGCATGATCAGGGCACATTGGGAATTTTTTCCTAACATAATACTGTTCATAGTTCCATTCTCTTTATGCAGAATATAGATGCAGTTAAAGAAAAAAACTGCATTTTGGAAAAAGCATCTTGAACCCACTTCTCTAGATGAAACAAAGGATAATGGAGTAGGCTTTGCCATTCTTTTCAGACTGGAGAAAATGCAGAGTATTAGTCTCGCTTGGCCCTCAAAGGGCGATGCCTTTGAATTCTCACTGCTCCTGATCTATCATAGCAATATTGCAGCAAGCACCAGATCAGGTGGCAGGATCTATATGAAAAAATGATCTGATGCTTAGCGTGTCAGTCTGGATATAAAAATGGATAAAAGTTTATTTTCTTCTGTCATAGGCCACTAAGTTACTTGCTCAGTTCCCATCAACGTCATAGCATTATGTGCCTGGCACACATCAGAACTTATAGGGCAAAATCATACACGTTTACAACACTAAAATGTACCCAATCTCATTTATGTCATAATTTAACTTTCAGTAGTACAGTTCAGAACTCATGTTATATTTTTCATTATTTTGTGCAGGAATGGAAGAGAAGTATGACCTTCACTTGAAGTTTTTAATTTTTTTTTTTCTTTTCAAGCTGGTGCATTTCACATAATCACAGAATCATGGCATGGTAAGGGTTGGAAGAGTCAACAAGGCAACACTAGAATAGCAAGCAAGCAACATACTTAGTCCTTTTTACCATAGCTTTCGTGGGGTGGGCTCAATATATGTGTTTTACAATTTATGACTGAATTGTGTACCTGCTATAACAGTAGACACTACAAATTGTGTCTGTACACAAACTATAATCAAACCTTCATTCACTTAAAAGTTTCTTAAGTAAGACCTGCATGAATTCATGTAATGTTTACTGTGGCACTGATACCATGAAAAAGTTATGACTTGATTTATCAGAAAATATAAAATCAAAGATTTATTTAAAAAAAAATGAGCAGATAATAAAAGAAGGTTGTCTGAACACTGTACTATTAACACATCTCTCTCTAGATATATATTCCTACACCACATCAGAAAGAGATCCATCTTCCTTTCATCTCTGGCAAAAGCACTTAACACTATTAAAATGTATTTGCTTGTACTTTAGGTCAAGAAAACTACCTACTGTATAGAAAAGAGGCACTCTCTTCAACAAACGCTAGAGTTTTTTCAACATTGTGGAACTTGCCAGAAGTCTGATAAATGTTTATGATCAACACGTGTGCAATATAAGGTATGATTCATCATTGTGCAGTAAGTGTTTTGAACATTACCAGAAGTGTGATAAACGTTTCCTGCCAGCTTGCTGGCAATAGGATTTATTTAGTCTTGGCATTTATTCTATTCAACTCTTTTAAGGCCAACACTCTGTATGAAGCACTTTCGACATACCAATGAGAACAACAGCAATGGGAGACAGAGTTTGGACTGAAGCTATACACCATTCAGTATTTTCTGCAGTTTACAAATTTCTGTATCTTTGACTTTAGGATTTTTCCTATAGAGTTGAGAAGGCAATCACTGCACCATAAGCTTGCAGAAGCTTAATTCAATCTCTAAATTAACTTCTTATTTATCTGAATTTGTTCATTTAAGAGGCAGAATTTCATTGCTGAGCACAAGGATTTAGTCTCACAGCTTCCATTAATGTAAATGAAAGATATACAACAGAATTCCCTGGAACTTTGTTTACTGTTTTTGTAATTTGATGGTAGACTTTGAATCTGGGTGATGAACATCATTACATAGCCCTGAATCCCCTCATACCAGCTTAAAAGCCCAGAATTCTCAGACTCATCAAGTAGCCACAAGGACTCAAGCTCAAAGTGGTATGTCTTTGGGACAACTTTTCTCATTAGGGTGATAGAAAGGTTCAGGTCTCAAAAGGACCTCAGCTCCAGCCTGTGTGCATAAAAAACAGTGTCTGCTTGGTAGCAAATTCAGAGCTGCAGTTTGAATCAACATCTTCTATTCCATCAGAGTAAACTGCCAAATATATGCCTAAGGAATATTTAAACTCTCTCAATCTCTCTTTTCCAGTCTTCATGGGATAAAAAGGCATATTCCTTGACCAGTGTAAAAGGTAGTATTTTGGGACAGATTCCTGATAAAATGGACCTAAATGAAGCTCTTGATGCCGGTTCAACCTTTGAATTTAACAGATTTTAATGGGTAACAGCACTCTCTTCACCTGAAACATCACTAATGACTAAATATGTTGTAGAAATGAAAGATTACAGCTTTAGATTTCCCTCATGTTGAGGAGATAATGAAACCTACATATCCCACTTTCTATTGTGAGAAATAATTCATCCTGGCTGTTGGACAGAAGTGAGTGAGTGGTATTACATCCTGCTGATATCCATCAAAAGCAAACAAGCCAAAAGTAAATAATGAGTTTGAAGAAAGTCTGCAGGCTCCTGCTTTCTGTTTGACCTGAAATGTCTTTGGTTGGAGGCACCAAGCTCAGAGAGAGCTGCTGGTCTGGACAGAGGGTTTTCTCTCTGCAGTGCCATCTGGGTACTTAACCTGGGAGATTCTCAACTTTCCCT
>NW_010173403.1:1323-5068 GCF_000695765.1 Mesitornis unicolor | reverse complement strand
TTATATAAAGGCAGCCTATGAAGTATATTTACTGAGTTTTAGAATGGAGACCAGATGCTTAAATGTTATTACTTAGAATTGACATCACATAGACCCTAAGGTGAACAACTCGTCAGGTCTACAGTTTAACAGCACTTCATGTACTGCAGTGTTGCAAATCCAAGCTTGTCTCAACACCTAGTCTGTAAGCTGAACAGACAAGGATCAAGGGCTATTTTAAAATTTATTTAATCATAATAAAACCAAATTATTTCATTACCTGTAGTGCAGATTTAGGGTTGTTTTGATGATCTATGGGAAAGAATTGCCTGTTAATTTTGGCATGTTATGGACATGTATTAGTAACAAAACTGTGTGCTTACACCTGTGGATATTTGCAGACACACAGATTAAAAATTCTACCAAAAACTAAATAATATGGAGTGAATACTAAATTTCAATGAAGCCAGAGAATCCATCTGTATTTCCAGCACATAGAGTTAAACATTCATGACTTAATTAAAATGCAAATACTGTATAACCCACTGATTTCTGTAATTTAACCATGAATAAACTCTTGACTCTTTTCTGCTTTAATTTGCTGTACTAATCATATTAATTGTAATTAGTAAATACTTAGACAAACAACAGTAAGGTAGGTTATCCTTGTTGTTGTTATATCTTCTAATAATTATATAAATATAGATGGGATCAGAACCTTTAACATTTACCAAAATATTGACAAAGATGTACAATTTATGTAAATCTGCAATACTAAATGTTGCTTGCAAAACTCATTAGCTAACATAGGGCTTCTTGAAGCAGCACATAAAGTATGAAAACATGAAGTTAAAGGAATCTGAAGATGTAAAATCACATGCATCTTTTGGGTAATGTGAGAGAGCTCATTGGGAGAAGGAATAGGTTTTAATTTGGGTTATACTTTTCTATACCAACTATAACATCAGTAACGAGAAACATAGAAAGTCTCCTAATCTCTAAACACAATATTAAGATAGGTAAAAGGAAGCTGCAGACAACATAGGGAATAGACATCTCATCGAACTTCTGTGTGTAAGGGCAAAGAACACACTACTTTTCACAGTGAAATTATACAGCCATTGTCTAGCCATCGAAGGAAGGATTATCAAGGCTGAGTAACTGTTCAGTGATGACTGTATCTGACCGCTCTAAACAGCATGATATTACTGTTCTCGCTCTCCTTTTTTTCTCCCATTCAGCATTTAAAAGCTGTAAGATTCCTCTGAAGACGTTGTTTGAGACTGAAGTGAGAGGTAGCACTGAAATTACTGCGACTGTCTTCTTCACTTTCCCAGAGCTGTAGGACTTTCCCCTGAAGCTACCTGTGTTTCAGCACCCACTGAACTAAGAGCTGTAGCTATAGGAGAGGAAACATTACAGATCTCTTGCCTGCTGGCAGTGGTACCTGCTACCATTGACAGGATTGCTCCAGCTTTGCAAAGAGGCTACAGGTATCAGTCAGACTTTAGTGTGAGAAATCCTGCAATGTCACAGGATCTATCCTCCTATCATACCAGGAAAACACCTGAATAAACACCTAATCCATGTCCACTGTTTTTCAAGGTGAATTTTGCAGATCTTAGAAAGAAGACATGACAGGATATGTGGTCAATGGTGCCCAAGGATAAATGGTGTTTCAAGCTGAAGACAGAGTTTCTTCCCTTCCTGATGTCAGGAACGTCAGTGTTGATTCACTCCCCAATCCCTACCCAGCAACCTTTCATTTTCTTCTTTTAAATTACTATGACACGATGTTCTTCAGAGGTTTCTTTCGAGTGAATCATAAATCATACATAGTCACTTGCATGGATTACAAGACAGAAGAACAATGCACCCTTGAAGCTACAGTTCATTAAATTTGTAATTTGATAGGGACAGATATAGTAAGCTATTATTAAAAACAACTAGAAAGGACAGATTCTGATTGACCACTAAATTCTACCTGCTGGGGTTTTTTGCCCAGGGTCAAAGTGAATGTGAAGTACTGCAGGCTTATAAAAACCTTAGCAGTGCACAGATGCAATGATTACATGATAAGATCTTTTTACACTAATATTTTCCATCCAACTAAATTCCAGTAACTGATGAAACTAAAACTTGTCCTGCCAGTATTCTCAACTTGAAGGTGCAAGGATCACAGATATAATATAATCAATTTTTACAAGAAAGTATCAGCAGAGCACCAGACAACTTTAAGGATTTTTGGCAATTATTTCTCTTCCAACTCTTAGAATGTTGCAAATTGCAAAAAAAAAAATTAAGGAAGCTAAAATAGCATATAGTGTGAACTTCAGCACTGTAAAGCACTATAGAATATATGTATCCCAAAGATGTATATATCCAAGATGTATATATCCAAAAAAATTCTATTAAATTATGTTAGACTACACTACTGTAAATTCAGATCCTGCTTTAGCCACCTCCATGGTAATGAAATAAAAAAAATCATTAAGCGGTCTGCATGAATAAGAATTTATTAATTTTTTTGGAAGCACTAAATGTTGTGGGAAGCAAAATGTTACATGTTCTGCTCCCTTCATGAACACATTTACAATGCAATTAAGTAGGAATGGTGAACAGGTGCTGTTTTGAAGACAATAATTGTCTCATTTGTAATTTAAGGACTTTTTTTTCTGTTTATAAAGCACACTGATTTTCTTCTGTGACTCTGATGTGATATCTATAATATAATCTAGAATAACAATGCAATTATGTTACCTGGTTTTAGATTAGAATACAGGAACTACAGATAGAAGAGGAAAAATAAATGAAGCGTACCTCCACCTTCTTTCTTTATTTTGAAACAATATTAACTAGGAACAAAGTGAAATTAGGACTCAAATGGTGGCATGCTCTAAGTACAGCTTGATAAAAGCATATCCAGGCATTGCCTAGGCTGCAATTAGGTCACAAAGTTGCCGTTTATCCATCAGTGACTGATCTCTTGGTATATTTCTTGAGGGCTTGTCAGATAGGATCACCAAGAAGATTTTTCCTAGATTTACTTATCTGTCTTCTGAAATCTTGTATGTATAAGTCAACTAACATTTCTACATCATGCAGCTAACAGATCAGCCTTAAATCAATAATAATGTTTTACAGGTTATAGTTCTACCTCCTCAGCTGCAGTAAATCACTGATGCTCCATTTAAACAACTTACAACTCATATCCACTGCTTGTGTCTCATCCTTCTTTACAGGATCACAGACCATCTAATCATATGCAAGCAAGTTGTTCTCAAAGTTTTTAAATGGGGAAAAAATATCACATTGATTATAATTAACACAATGTATCCACATGTCAGGTTTGTTACAGATTGCTGCTTCTTTCAGTGTATGAAAAACATAGGAAGATTTCCTAATCCTGGAACATAGTTTCTCTCAATTAATCATTAGTATAGCATGAGGATCTTGTAGCACAAACAAGCTTAGTTAAAAAAAAAACAAACTACTTTGTTCAGCCATTTAAACTTTCAACATAATTTCTCCAGTACTGCAATTTAGGCAATACACTCAAGTAGTTGTCCACAGCTGCGTTCAATTGCTTTACCCTCTGATTATGACTGAAGTAGGTGATCAAAACCAGTGATGCTTCAAAGGGTTTGGTGGAGAATTCAGTGATAGGTCCAGCACTCACAAATGCCTTGGTTTTAGCATGAAATTGCAAGTAATATGAAGATGATTGGGAACTAAAAAGAGAAGAAACAGTTTATTTATATTTTGT
>NW_010173403.1:0-240 GCF_000695765.1 Mesitornis unicolor | reverse complement strand
CCGGGCCCGGCGCCCATCCCGGCCCCGGCTCCTGTCCTGTCCCTGGCCTTGGTTCTGGTCAGAGCCCTGGCCTGGCTCGGGCTCCGGCCACGGCCCCAGGTCCAGCAACAGTGCCTGGTGGTGGCCCCAGCGACCACCCCGCTCTGGCAGCCGATGCCTCTGCCCCTGTTTTGTTGCCGGCAGGAGCAGCAGCCTCAAGCGGGGACAAGGGCAGTGTGGTCCAGTTGGCCCCAGTCACCA
>NW_010173402.1:0-6151 GCF_000695765.1 Mesitornis unicolor | reverse complement strand
AGGGAGGAGGCAAAAGTGGATACTTTACTAAAATACGGTCAAAGAGCAGAACACCAAGTCCAGCTTAGTGCTTAATCTCAGCTCTGGGATGAAATATGGTCCCTGTCCCAATAAAGTAGATAAACTGAGCCACGGCCGGAGTCCCAGTCCTTTGTTAGTACCATCTCCTGGAGAGAAAGTGTCTTTTGGCAGTAAATGGGATGGAAGCAGACCAGACAACACTTGAGGACACAGCCAGCCCCAGAGGGGATCTGATGGTGCTTGCATAACCCTCCGAGAAGCCTGTAAACCTGAACACCTGTGCATGATTCCCTGGAAGTATGCCACATCCATGACAGGGAGCTTTCTTTCTCCTGCACCTTTTTCTCTCTTTTCCCACCCCAGACTCAGAGCATGCTCCCCAAAGGCTGTCCTGCCCTGCCACCCAGGGACGCAGCCTTTACTTCCCTTCTCAGCATTCCCGCTGCTCAGCTCTGCTTCCTGTTATCTCCCCAAAGGCTGCCTCCAAAGCAGCCAACGCTGAGACAGAGAAACTGAAACATGGTGCGTGCTCGATGGATGCCATAGCCATCTTGGGAGATCCAAGGGTCCTCGCTGGGACCCCCAGCAGCTCTCACAGCACTGGCTCCAAAGCCTTGGCTTTTTTTATTGGCTTGTAAGACTTCCCTAGGGGGAAAGGTTCAGATCCTAACTAATGGGGACAGCCAGTGAGCTTGGCTGGTCACCTTGCTCTCTGCTCTCCAGCATGGGGGGGTAACTGATTTCCAAGGACAATGTTTGTGACAAGGCACACGATGTGGCCAGGCCCTCTGTGAGCAACCATGTCCCAGATCTGGCAGTTACCCGAAGTAATAACCTTCATCCCCAGCTTTCAGATCCAAGAAGGAGCCTTTCTGATTGTGTGCTCTGCCATCTCTCTGGGAGTGTGGGCTTCTGCAGGGGCTCCTCTCCCTTTTCAGGCCATCTGTGTGATGCTGGAGAGCAGGGTCTTCTACCACTCCCCAGTGGTGGTCTGTGGGGACCCTTGGCGGTCTGTGCCCCACTCCACAGAGTCTGGCAGGAGGTTCTTTGGGCAGGGCACTGGACCTCTCCAGGAGGAATGGCCAGGCCCGCAAACTGAGAGGCAGAATCGGTCTTCTTGAATTCACTGCACCTACACTGATCTTGGGTACAGCTGCACCAGCCACGTCCCACACATCTGCTTCAGGGCTTGGGTGTCTCCCTGGCATACTCATCCAGTAAAAAAAAAAAATGTAGACTGTTTTGCTGTTTGCAAACTAGCCCTGTTTTTTTGTGAATGGATTCATTCACGGTCTGCCTGAAAGAGCCATTTTAGCCAATGGTCGGCGTGCGAGCACTGCCTCCCAGCTCATTGTGATTTGCTCTTCATGGCTCTGCCTCTCCAACTGGGCTCCCAGGCACCACATGATGTGGTCTCTTCTCCTTCACAGGGTGTCTGACATTTTTAAGATGAATACCAAACAGTTAACGCCAAGGAGCAACCATGTCTCCTGGACGGTGCTGCTGTTAATGTTTGTTTTTAATCACTGAGGGAAAAGGGAGGCTCATGCACATTTTTTGCAGATGAACCAGCAGTTTGTCTGATACCTTTGGAGTGACAGTGAATAAAGCCCTGGATATCCCCTGCATCCCCTCATGTGCATGCTGGCCAGGTTGGGTTTACTATACATGGGGACACAGGTAGCTACGGAGAACTGCAAAGGAGTGAACAAAAGGGTGGCCTGAGGTGGGTCTTGCATAGAGGAAGCAGACTCCAGGCCCTCGCACCCGGCAGCGCCAGGGAGATGGCGAGACAAGAGCCCACCTCTGCCCACCACTTGGGGCACGCCTGTGGTCATCATGGTCCAATGTGGTCTGTACTGGCACTGTTAAACTAGGCTTTGTTGCCTGTTTTTCATCATGGTGATGAACAAGTAGCTGGGGACGCCTGGATAAAACAGGTCCAGCTCAGCTGGAGCTCCTGGTCAGCAGTGGACAGCAGGATGGGCTCACCAGGGACCAAACAAGACCTGCAGGGACACTGGCTTTCCCTGACAGCTCCTGGTGGCCATGCCCAGCTGCAAAGGTGAGTGACAGCCATCAGGGTTGGGGGAGGAGAGGAACACAATTTTGCATGTTGAGAAAAGTCCCAGTTTAGCCTGAGCTTGAAAGTTTGAGCAGGCCAATGAATGCCTCCAGACCATTCATCTGCCTTTCTAGGAATTATGAGCGATGGGCTTAGATCATCACCCAGGCCCGAGTCAGATATCTCAAGAGCTGGCATTGGACATCTGCACGCTCTGGCCTTGTGAATCTGGGTCACCTTGGCAGAGCCAGCACGCTGACAGAAACTGCATTCCTGGAGACCGGCCTTAGCTGAAAGGACTTGAGCTAAACAGGGTGAGAGACGGCACAGGAAAATGGGGATGAAATACCCTTTGGCAATGGAGAAGAAGTTAACCCGCTTCTGGTGTCAAAGCCAAACCGGGATGTGAAAGGCAATAGGAAAAATGCCTCCATACCACCAAGATAAATGTCAGAAGCCATCCTGAGCTCATGCTCTCTCCCAAGAGAAACAAGATCATCTAAGTCTGGGAGTTGTGCATAGGAGAGCAATTCACCAGGCAACAGAAAGGTCTTGACATGCAGAAGGAAGAGATGGAGACCTCTGCAGACCCAAGAGTGGGGCTCTGCTCCAAGCTGGACTTTGTAGGGACTATGAGAAAAAGATCCAGATGTAATCCAGCCAAGGGAGTTGCCCCAGTGCAGCATGTGGTGTCGGAGCAGGCAAACTCTGGCCAGCGCTGGCTGTGGAGAGGAAAGCTGCCTTCATTTCCCTGTCACACCAGTGGACGTGTGCCCGCAGCACATGGGGCAGGCGTCAGATCCCATGGAGACTCCTCCACCACGTCTTCTCTGCCCTGCCCAAAGGAAGAAGGGGTTAAACCACCAACCCTCCTGCTAACCACCTTCTGCTTAAGCCAGGAAACTCAGTGCAGAGAAGGAAAACTGCAAAACATGTGGCTCGCTGTGGCTTTGCAGGGCATGGACACGGTTCCCCTGCTTATACTGGGTGAACGGAGGGAGCAGCTGAGTGCCCAGGAGCAGGCATGCTCACCCCTGCCAGTGTCTGGCCACAGCCATGCACGACTTTTGCCAGTGTGATGAAAAGCGTGACCCAACCTAGAGGATGCCACCCACCCTCAGTGCTCTGGGCCCATTTACTGGGCCACCACGCCAGAGCACGGGGGAAAGACCCATGTCACCAGAAGTTGGCACCCACCACATCTCGGGGCTCCGCCGGTTCTGCCTGTTCTGCCCCCTTTCCCCCCCAGCTTGTCCCTTAATCACAAGCAGCTTGGGGAGACAATGAAGTAACCACACCAAAGAGCCAGGCTCGTTCCCCTTTGTCTTTTGCTGCTTTGAGGCTCAGCAGACAGGCGAGCCCTCACGCCCACAGCCCGGCTGTCACACGTCCGACTCATCGCCTCCTGGGGCAGCCGAGCTGGAGGCTCCTTGGCATGAGGTGACCATGCATCGGCACGAGGTGACCGCACGCCATCAGCAGGTTGGCGAGGCAGTACTCAGTAAGCTGGCATGCACTCTGCAGGGTTGCCCTCTGCTCCCTGGCCCCTGCCTGCACCGAGCACCTTGGCGCTTGGCTCTTTTGCTTTTGCCTCCAGACAAGCTGTCATCTCAAGCAGGACCACTGAGTTCTCTCCAGAGATGAAGGCAGCCCCCCCTCCTCCCTCCAGCACATGGCACGGAGGCTTTTAGGCTGGTTTTTGCTGGAGTTCACACAAATCTCGCCTTCCCCATTCCCACCCCCCTTTTCCCCGTGCAACTGAACTCAGCCATTGAGCCCAGCGAATGGTTTATTTCCCAGGTTAGCACAAAGCAGGGGTCTCTGTGTGCCCCTGGAACTAGCAGAACAAAACGCACAAAGACGTTAGAGGGCCATTTGTAACCAAATCCCAACACACCAGATACTGTTGGGATTATGTCAGAAATATTTTCCCAGAATGCCCTCCCCCCATGCTCCCTCCTACAGATGTTCAGCCCCCACACCACAGATGTTGTTCCTCTTGCAAAATGAGCTTTCCCCTTCCTCTCCCAAATGCCCCTGATGTTTTGCACATTGCCTTCATCGAGGTCTCTTTTCCACCCTGCCCTCTGTGTTCCCCCCTTCCCCTATCCCTCACTGATGAACACATGGAAAGGCCAACCTGCCTCCTTGCATGGGGCTGTGCAGACGGCTGCAGGGCTCTGTAGAGACATCAACTGCTGGATGTCACTGTCCCTCTTTCCATGTCCCCACCATACCCATTAGAAAAGCCTTCGTCTTGTTTTGGCCTCTCTCTGTGGGCTCTGCAGGCCTGCTCCAGAGGGGCTTGCCGGACCATGGTCCCCTCGGAGGAAGCCGGAGGGATGTGAGCCAAACTCCTCAGAGGGTCCCAGCGCCTTCCCATGGGCTTGGTGTCATGCTGCTCTCCTCTGCTGCATCTGAGCTGGAGGGTGACAGGGTCTGCCTGCCACTCTGCAGATGGCTTGACAGAGCGTGGCTCCTCACTGGCATGGACCTTCAGCAGCAGTTTGTTCCTCGGGGACGCTGGGCGTGTTTCCGAAACTGGAGGGAATGGCCAGACCTTCCCCTCCAGCACCAGCAGCCCACACAGAGCACACAGGGGGATAACCTGGCAGCCCATCAGGGCCCAGCTCCAAGCTCTATGACAGACAGAAAGACAGACATCTCTGTTGGGAGTGGGTTTGCACTGCCAATGCCCCTGCTCACCAGCGCTGGGCTTCTCCCCAGCCAGCCCGGCAGCCTGCCCGTGCGGAGCTGTCCTGTCTCGCCCTTGCCCTGGCTCCATGAGCTCCAGCAGGAGAGCAGGGGATCCCACCAGCCCCTGCATATGAGGGTGGCAAGCCGAGGGCACGCAGCACTGTCACAAGATCAGCACTTCTTCCTGACCTCAGCACGCACCCTGCTATGCCGTGGGGGAGAGATGCCAGCCCCAGGGCTCCGTCGCTGGGCACAGGGCTTGTCTCCATCCATCCCTCCTGTGCTAGTGGTGGCAGCCGAAAAAAAAACATTTGCTCTGATACACACGGGGCTGTCAAGCTGTGTCAGGCGCTTTGATGGCCGGGGTGGTAACCTCGACCGCTTCCTCTGCCAGCGGGAGATGAATCCAAGAGCCACAGAGCACACAGGAGCCCAGAATGGGTGGCACGAAGCAGGAGTCTCCCAATGACTTCAGATGACACCTCCTGTCTGGGACATAGCAGCAGTTTTTTGTGTTACAAGCCATTTATCTCAAGTCTTTATTTGTTTTTGCTCCCCAACAGGTTATATACGCAAAGAAAACCCAGAGTGGGATCCGGGAGAGGTGAAAACCGGTGAAGCTCTACCAAGTTTCAGGGCATCTCGGGATCGACACCAGTATGGCCCAGCCAAAGCCCTTTACTCATCACCTGCTCCGAGCAAGAATCCACATCTCCGCTGGTCTCCCAGGGAGCTGGGGTGCAGCACGGGGATTTTCTTCAAAGATAGAGTTTATTGCTAAAAATGTTTTGATCAGTGATAGCTCCTATTTACATTGATATGTTTTTAAAGGAATATTCAAGTAAACATTTCCAATAGTTTCTGGCATAATCTCTAGCTTTTTTTCCTATACACAAACGTTAAAAATAAATAAACTGTACACAGAAAATTTCCTTTAACATCTCTACACGACTATATGTATTCCCACGCAACAAAATGATTCCACTCTTTCATAGATTTGTACTTTTCTTTAAAATTTCCTCCTTAATTAATCGTTATGCACTTAAAAAAAAAATCACAAACCTAGAGAGCTTGGCAAATTAGTTCAAACATCAGTGACAAGGTCTGAAGAAGACAAAATACAGCACAGAGAAAAAAAACATCTTCGGGGTTATCCCTCTAAAGCAGATAGTGGCAGATGCGTTTTTTCTTTTTTTTTTTTTTTTTTTTTTACCTCCCTCCCCCTCTTTTGATAAAATCATCTTTACAGGAAATTTCAGCCCTTCCCTGCATCAGGGAAGTGCTCAGGTTCTGTGGGGATGGGTTTAAAATGTGGTCCTATGTCTTTAAAATAATAATAATAACAATAATAATTATAATAATAATAAA
>NW_010173401.1:7654-37978 GCF_000695765.1 Mesitornis unicolor | reverse complement strand
CGCCGAACCGGGCACGCTCAGCCACTGGGCGCACAAATTTCGGTGCTCGACCAGCGCCGGCCGTGGGCACCTCCCTCCCCCAGTCCTGCGGGGTGCTGCGGCTGTGGGGTGCTCCACGGCAGCAGCAGTAAACCGGTGCAGCACAAGCTGCGGCTAACAAAGCCCTCTGTTCTGGAGCACTTCCTGGTGGGAGCACGGGGAAAACTGCTGCCTAATCCCCTCAGCACAAGATAGGATGCTTTCTAGATAGAAATTAAGCAATAAAATACTGCCGTGCTGACTGTGGACTTTTTTTCTTTGACAGCCAGTAGAAATAGATATGATTGTAGGAAAAGACCGAGAGGGTTTCTTCACCAATGGTCTGACCCTTGGTGCGAAGAAGTGCTCTGTGATCAGAGATAGCCTGTATGTCGATGGTGACTGCACAATGGACATCAGGACAAAGAGTCAAGGTGGTGAGCCGACATACAACGTTGCTGTAGGCAGAGCTGGCCGAGGTAAGCACCGTTCTTGTCACTTTCAGATCACTGATCGCCAAGCATAGACCCCGGCTGTTAAGAAAAGCAAACTCCTGAATGTAATGGTTAATGTCAGGAAGTGACGTAAGGGGTGGGCAGCAGTGGTCTGGCTGGCTGAGATTCCTGCCTCACAGCCACGCTGGTCCCTGTTCCCCACAGTGAAATGGTTCAATAGGTCTCTGACACACAGGAAGGAGCAGCCTATGGGTGGCAGTAAGCTCACCAAGTGTATGGTAACTTGGTGCCTGAAGCTTGCGATGGGCATCTATTAATGATTGGTGGTGGAACTAGCTTTTTCACTGTAAACTTCTCAACAGGAAGCTTATTCTGCAAAGATGTGAATACCTTGTGTGGGCTACTCCCGCTTGCCTTTTAACAAGTTCTACACTAACTTCTTGCACTTCTGTTGAGCTCTGTGAAGTCTGTCTTCAGGCAAAAAAGCCCATCCAATTTGGTTATCATTGAGAAACTTGCTTTATGCTAGTACGCTACTCCTCGTGCCCCTCGTTTAACTTCTAATTAAATATATTATGGGGAGGGCACTAGGTTTGGATATAAAAAGCGTACCTCAAAATACCAGCTACAAGTAGTATGCCTTATGTTCAGAATATTTGGCCTTGTGGTTTTTGGCCGGCTGTAGAACAAATTGGTGAGGAACAGACTTGGTTATAGTATAAAAACCAAACCCGAGCACGATTTGTCCGTAGGCTGCAGCCGGGCGGCAGAGGTACAGGCGAGCGTCCCAGCGCTGCAGGGAGGCAGGCAGGGCTGGGGCCGCTGCAGGCGCTGAAATGCCAACCGTGGCTGTGGGTGCGTCACCTGTGGGTAGGCTGGCTGCAGCGCGTCCCGTTCCCTGCGCTGGTGGCAGCGGGTGACACCGCACCGGCTGGGGACATCTGCTGGCAGCTTGCAAGTGGCACCGGGGCCAGGAGCAAACAGTGGGATCAGAGGGGATCAACGTTAAAACCTTCCCTGCATTTTGTCCTGTGCAAACCCCCATGTTTTACAGTTGTGTCACTGCATGAAAAGCCCTGGCCCGGGTCTGACCCCATGGGCTTTCTGCCTGTGTCAGGCCAATTACTCTGGTTGTTACTCCAGGAGTGACCACCGCAGATGAGAATGTAAGGATATTCCCTCTTCAGTCACAGTTCTTGCTCGTACGCTACTGCTTTTGTCCCTGACACTTCTCTTATCCCCGTTTTTTTTAAGACGCAGCCAGGGTTTCCTGGCTGGGCGATGACAGTGGTGCTGGGCTGCAGAGGCACTGTGATGCTTTTTTGAGATAGTTGGTGACGTTTTCCTCAGCAGTGAACTTGTACAACATCCCTGAGGATAACTCGTGCCTTCTCCCAGCCCCACGTCTGTATTTTTACAAAACTCCTGGTCAACTAGCTCAGTATGCAAATACCAGATCTTGAGTTTGAGTGTGTTTATTGCACTGCCTAAAACTTGCATTGTTTCCTTGTCTAACACACTCTTTTAAAAACTTTTTTTCTTTTCTCTTTCAGTCTTGGTCTTTGTAATGGGCAAAGAAGGGGTCCATGGAGGCGGATTGAATAAGAAGGCATACTCAATGGCAAAATACTTGAGAGACTCTGGGTTCTAGTTGCTAGGCAGACTGTTAAGTATTAGGGGAAGATTGCTATTAAACTTTCCTGGCGGTGAGCTTTAAACCTTACATTCTGGAAACTTTATTAGCAATGCAGGGTGATGGGGTATGAACCTGTGTCTCCTTTGTATCCCTTTGTTGGTGGGGAAAGGTGTTTTTTTTTTTTTTCTTTAATTCTGTTCATTTCTGTTTTGTTTCCTTGTGTACTCCAGCATTGGTTATAGTCATGGGAAAGGAAGGTGTCCATGGAGGGACACTCAACAAGAAAGCATATGAACTGGCTTTATACCTGAGGAGGTCTGACGTCTGAGCAGCCTCTCCCCATCCACCTAGCGACTCTTCACCACCACCCACTTGTGTTCAGTGCTACCAGCCTGTAGATGGTAGTTGGTGTTTTTTATTTACCCATTTCCTAATGTCATAATTCAGTCACCCTGTGTTCATTTATATGTTAACCACTGTATGTAACCAAGTCCCGTATCTGGCACCATCACTGCACCACCACGACGATATGCATGATACCTTGAAAAACTCTCGGGAGGGGCGTATGCCAAGCGTAGGCTTTGCTTTGTCTTAGCAATTAGTGTGATATTGACAACTAAAACAACTTAAACACTAAACAAGGTGCCGATTGTACAATCTAATTTGATCAATGCCTCTTCAGCACTTTGAGCAGTGACACGGCTCGCTAGTCTTCCTTTCATAGAGCATGGTTGGGAGGAAAAAGTGCATGCATATCTTTACTTCTGTCCCTCTCGGTTTTTTTAAATCCACATTTGTTTGCGTACACCCATTTTTATAGTGCCTGGTTTGTTTAATCGATTTGCCACTCGGAAGCTATTAACATTACGTTAGTTCTGTCGTTGCACTTCGCTGTAGGCTTGAGGTTTTTATTTTTCCTTCATGATGTCTGGAGCTTGTAGTGTATAACGAGTGCAATCACAAAACTAGGAAAGGGTACAGATGCACTTCCTCCCATGCCCTCACGGCCGTCCCGCAGCCCCGGACATTCTATCCTTGCAATAGCTCAGGCACTTTTTTTTTGCCAGCTCCTGTTCTGTAGTTGAACTGTAAAGGCTGCCATTGCAGACAGTAGATACCCCAGCATAACCATCTGGAGTGTGTCTGGTTTCAGTTTTTCATAGGACCAATTTTAATTTGCAGCTTGGGGGTCGTGGGGGGTTTCCCTTTTTGTTTTTTAATACGAAACTGCAATGTCATTATGGAAAACTGCCACCTTCAGCTACAGCGGGAGCTCTGGCTGACTCCGGTCCTTCTGCCGGATCGCTTTCTGGTAAAGAGCTCTGCAGCTGCCGTTTGGTGAAGGTGGGCAGTTTGAAAGCTGAACTGTCAAATGATGCCATTTCAAATTGACACTCGCCCTTTGGCCTGTCACACCCCTGCTGCAGAAATCATGGAGTGAGCTGCCCCGTGCACCAGTCACCCGAAATGTCTGTACCCGAGCGCTCAGTGCAGGCATGGCACCGGCGCCTGTGTCCATTTAGCGAGAACTGCAGAACTCTGTATACAAACCAATAAATGGGAGATGGTAGTGGTTGGAATAACTGACTTGGCTGTCTTGTGATGAATTTTTTAATATGTATTCTGTGCCATACTATTGTTTAAAAAAAAAATGAACTGTTGCTATTGTGAGATGGATTTTAACTGACTACAAGGGTTTCTTTCGAACGGCACTACTTTAGGGACATTCTAGTATTTGCTTCTATTGTTGGGCCTTGTGGATAATGTACAGATTTAAACAAATTCTTGTTGCTGATTTGTCCATTTCTTTCCCTGCACTTTGTTACATCTGGGATACAGTCTAACTCATCTGATTTAATATGCATTTCAAAAAATGCCATAACTATTAAAAACACCTTGTTTACAGACAGATGAAATAAATTTATTCCAACCAAACACAATCAGACTGTTGGTAATTTTTGCCCCCCCCCCCCCGGAATGCTCTGAGGCCCTCCTCCATTGCATGGCTGACTACACCAATGGTAGATACAAGCACAGTTGTGTAAGACAGCACCAGTGTGAGACTGTAACTTCAGTCAAAGGCCAGGCAGCCTTTGGGGTCGATCACCTTAAATTAGGAGACAGTTTCTTGTGTAGCTCCACATTTGTCCAACTGCATGGTAGGGGCTTCCCCCGCCCTGTGAATACCCAACATGCAGTCCCTGACACAAGCTAGAGGAGAGCTTTGCCACATCATCTCTTCCTTACGGCAAGAACCTGCTCTCCTCCAGCAGGAGGGAGGGATTGAAGGGCTCTGTTACCAAAAAATACATCAGCCTGGATTTGGTGCTGCTGTTACCCTCGTACTCTGAGAACAGGGGCCCTGCAGACAGGTGCCTCCTGCCCAGCACGGGTGAGACATGATGGCAGGGAAGGGAAGCCTGGAGCAGAGGAGGTCAGTCCTGGCCACGGGTCTGCTGTTCTCATCCTGCCAGCACCAGCCCAGGCTGCTTGGACACTGCCATGAAACCCCTCTGCTCTGCCCCGCTCCCCTGCTCCTGCTCCTTTGCTTGGCACCAGCTCCCCCTCCCCAAAACCTGCATATGCAAAGCATTTATCTCCCCCTACTACTTGAGGTGTCTCATGTCTGAGCTGCACCTTCCAGTGCTGGGGCCTTCCCAGTTCTCGGTGCTGGCGGTTGAACAGACAAGAACAAGTCCTGAGCAAGTTTATGTTCAGTAGTAATCAGTGCAGAGGATGCAAATCTCTCACTTCTCCCATAAAACTATGTTAGTGCACAAGTCTGTTTTGCTCTGTACCTAAACTTCATCTAAACCCAACATAAAATTGCACTTGCATTCTTAGTGCAGGATTTTTTGTTTTTCTTTTTTTGGCTGAGGGCACGCACATGCCTATCTGCCCCTGAAGCTGGGTGGCTCACAGTAAGGGCACCTCAGGAACAGCCAGGAGCAGGGCACACCAAGGAGCGGTCATCCCATTCCTCATTTAAACCTTGTTCCTTGCTGGTCTTCGCTAGCCCATGGAAGTCGCCATGGTTCCAGACACATCACTGGCACACAGCCGTCCTCAGCACCCTTGCTTCAGCCTCCCCAGCTTGCCTACTGTGGGTTTAGCACCTGAGGATTCACAGAAAAGCACTCCCCTGCTCACAGGCCTCACCAGTGTCGAGACTTCTCTTGTTTCAGCACTTCCCAGCCATACAGAAGCCAAGCACCCACCACCACCCTCCCCTCCTCCCCTTTTTCCCCTTCTGTAGCCTATGTTCTTATCCAAGGCTTGGATAAAAGGACAGAGCTGACATTAAACTTACAACTTACATTAGTGCTTTTTTAAAGCATGAGGAGGAGAGATGTGCAAACCAAGAGCAGTGCAGAAGCAGAATTGCTTCCAAGGGTGTTTCTTCAAGGGCATTTCTCCAGTTGTTCAGTCCCTCTCCCAGCTCAGGAAGGTAATTCACTATTGACCCCACTGCTCCCCTTTCTGAAGGTGTACTTCACCTCGTTACCTGTGCCTCTTCAATGGGTAGCGCACACTGGAAGGTGACGAGGTGATATCGGGGCTTTACAAGTTTTAAACGCTGACTTTCCAGGCCATTCCCATCAGTCCCTCACCTTCTCTGAAACACACTCACAAAGTTAATTCTTAGTGTGCTTATTTTCTGCACCGTAGTAATTCTCAGACAGATTTAATTATACCAGCCACTATTACTTTGCCTTTCAGAGGCTCCTACTTCTACAACGAACACTTAGAATTCAGTAGAGGGAATACCGAACTATTCCAAACTGCTAACAGAATTGCATTTCTAGACTTTATCCAATGTTTAATATTCATGACATTATTTTGCATGCAGGTTCCCAGTATTACTGCTCAGACCCATCACTTTCTCACCTCCCCTCCTTGGGCAGGCGCTGGTTCCTGTGTGCGGCTCCCTGGGCAGTTTGTTCTGTTGTGCAGTGAAGGGCTGGGCGCAGCCCGTGCTGTCAGGAGTCCTGTGCACAACAAACCCGGTCACAAACTGCTGGTGGTAACTGCAGCTCATACTGTGCCATTTTACAGAGATCGTCTGCTTCAAAGGACCCATGAAACACCTCTAACCTCAGACACCAGTTACAATTACTTATTCATACCATTAGGAAATTCAGAAAATGGAACAATTACATGTACATTATATTTGGCATGAAAGCAGAATATCCTCTGCCGCATGCGTTTTCTCTGCACTGTGTAGAGAACAGCAAGTGAGAAACTGATAAAAAGAGTGTAATTTTACTTCTGTCATTGCAGCAGATACTACAACCAGAGTTACATACAGCATATGTTATAAAGTTTACTTCTGTTCATGGTTCTGGATCTTTTCAGGTTTTGGGGTGCCTGAAATAGGAATACACACACATAGCACACAGGAACAGCAGGAACATTTTTTACAAAACACCCTCCAGCCTAGTAAGTTTTCAGAAATCAGTTTTCACAGTAGGACTTAGCATCACACGTGAGGTGCAGTGGAGCATCACATGGCGACACCACAGCACAGTCTGTCACTAACCACGGGCTGCTGGTGGCACTGGTTTGAAGGTGCATCATTCCTCCATTACGGTCCTTCTACCACACCTCATTTCGAAAATGAGCTCTCTCTCCTCTTTGCCAGTCCCAGAGGGGTGACACTGATCTCCACGGCTGGGTTTGGGCAAGGAGATCACAGATAACATCTGCAGAGCCCTCACCTGGGGTGTCTCAGCCCAGGGCTTGGCCTTTTGGCACCCGCAGGCTGCAGAGGCCAACACCAACAGCGCTCTGGTCCTGTCCCCCCCCCCATACGAACCGCAGGGACAGACCCAGGCTGCTCCAAACCTCTCCTCCAACTACAGGTGAGCCAAAACTCAAGAGTTTTCCATGTAACTCAGTCCTACTGCATGCAGCATTGATCCACACAGCACTGCATGTGAGCACAGGCCAGCATTCACTGCGGGATCTGGATCTTCAAAATTATGTCAACCTCGGTAATAACGTAAGAGTACACAAGGGATGTGAGGAATGCAAGAGTTCAATAAATTCGTTTTGATACTTAAAGTGGAAAACATGTTTATTAACATTCTTTCAAGCTTTCCTTATTCAAGGCCATATAAAAAAATCTCTGCAGTTTGATTATATGTTACGTGTTTACTTTCTACATAGTTACATTTTTTCATGATATACTGGTAAGTACTGACTTCTGTTAAAGAGTTATAAGCACTTGTTTTCAAATCAGGTATTGAAAAGAACAATTTTTTCTATATACACAGTTTGCTAGCAGACTAATGCAGCATAAAATGCTCTTTAGTAAGAGGTATACGAGTTGAGGATCAATAGTACTTACCTAAAACTATTCTTCTATGTGGACAAAACCATCTCTGTTTCGGTCAGACACTCCCTCCCCTCAACTCCCACATCATCACTGGACCAGACTGCGCCGCAGTAGTAAGGATAACTAATGATATTTTATGGTGGCTCTTACCCAGTGAACTCCTCAAAACTAAACATATATTCTAGGTTTCCTTATCCTAGGAATTGCTCAATGGAACTGCTTAAAACTCAGCTACTGTGGCAAACTCCAAAGGATTATCTGGAATCACGGCTTGGAGATAAAAGTGGAATATCTTCTGCTTTGTTCTGATAAACCAGCATATAGAATAGTGATCTGTTCTACATTTTTCTTTCAGTAGTGGTGACAGTTTTTAGGAAAACTCTATACAAACATGCAAATACATTTTTTGTTGGGTTCAAGGGGTAACACATACCATACACGTAATAAATATTGCTATTGGTATGACCCAGTTGTAGCTACAAAATGGAAAAGACTTACTTCCAGATAAATCCCATTTCAACAAGACACATTTAGAGTCTGTGAGATACTTCTATTGATATAAACTATTATTTATTAGCATTGTGAAGTCCAGTTAAACTGTTCATTTTGAGAAGACAGAACGTGTGACTGAATACCCGAATCAAAAATAAATCTATCGGTAATGACTTAACCATAGTGCTACTACATGAACTGCTGCTCCTATTGAAGAAACCAAATGGATTACAGATTAAAATATATTCCCTACGTAAAGGTGTGTAAAGTATAGCCTCAAGAACTCTTTTGTTCATACGCTACTCATTATTAGTAGTCTCACACAGTGTTTGCCACCCGGTACTCCCGTTCGTCGCTGGGCTGCAGCTGAACCACCACGCTTTCTTCAGTGACTCCGTTTTCGGCATCACTGCTGTCGATGTTGTCATTGTCGTCCTCCTCGTACTCTGAGGACTCGGTCATGTTCTGGTGGGAGTGGGACTCGGACAGAGCCCCAAATGACTGTGTGCTGACCGAGGCCAGCGGCCTGAGCAAGGGGGTGTTTTCAGACACCTCGTTCTCCTCCTGGCTGCTGTCTGTTTCTGAGTCAGAGTCCCCCTGGGAAGGAACCACTTTTTGCTTACAGACAGGACACGTCTTCTTGGTTTTTGTCAGCCACGGGTCTACACACTTGCAGTGATATGCTGTTAGAAAACGAAATACAAGTTCATCATTATCTAAGTGACAAGGACGCTTGCTAAATTGTATTTATGTTTAGCAACACAGGAGAACTTCAGAACACACAGAGAATTTTAGTTACAAGTTTGCAGGCATGTAGAGTGTCTATCCTTATGTACAAAATGCCTAATAGATCAGTATCTCGGACATATGGATATATGCAATAAATACCCAATTCCTCTACTGAATGAATCGGAGAGCAGTCCTGCAACGGGCTGTGCTTGACAAAATAAACTTTAAAAGCTTCCTGAGGAATTCTAGCCACCTTGCAGCAGGCGTGCTCACCATCATTATCCTCACAATGCCTCTAACCTGCACCAAGATTCTATCAAAGCACTTTGTTATTAAATAAAACTACTGCAGGATTTTGTCGATTTTAAAGTAGGCCCACAGTTGGCACTGCAACCACACTGGCCTCGTAAAAAATAGAAAAAAGTGTTTGCAAGTGTCTTATTAGCTCTGCTTATTAACAGAGACCCCTACCTGGCAAAGAGCTAGGTACTACAAGAGCAAGCACGCTGTGTCCATTATCTGTTCAAGCACGTTAGCAGTGCACTGTCCACAGGAACAGTTCTGGGGTTTGGGTTTTTTTGGTCAGCAATGTTTGATACTGGTGATCAGGTTTAATTAACATTGCAGTCCCTAGCTGGGACAGATGGTGTGGATCTGTTCCTTCTCTCCCTGTTTGCCAGCCTGTTTTGAAATAGTTTTTTTATGAATGACGATCTGCAAAGCTCAGTCCATCATCATCGTGGATGCAAAGCTGTAACATCAGTTGCCTCTTTTTAAAATCTCAGTGATGTGGTACTTGCTGTGGCAGTGCTGGAATTTAATGGCAAAAAGCAAGGTAAAGCTGTATTACAGCCATTTTGGCTGACATACGGTGAATGGACTGGGAGCCAGAGAGAAGGTCTCAAGCTGGGAAGGATTAATCCTGTCTTTCTTGATAGATTTTACACAGCTTCTATCAAAAAAATGTTAAAGCTTAGAGATGCTCTTGGGCCCAAGCCTCTTCCAGATTTCCAGGTATCAGCTCTCAAAATACTTCTTGTACCTGCACGCAGTCAAAAGCAGTCTTGTCCTGCGGACAGATCCCCCTCTGCAGTGGGCTGTGGCTGAGAAGACTGTTCAGACAGCACGCAGCTCGTCACAGGAACAATATTCCACTAATGCTGACTTCCAAGTGCAGACAAGGCAGTGGTCTGCACAGCTTTGGGATACAGGACAGACTACAGCCCTTCATCTGTATCTCTATGGCATTAATAGCTGAATTACGTTTCATGGCTTAATTGTCTTGGAGAAAGTGAAAGCCTATTTTTTTAAATGTAAAGAGTAACTCTAGAATGCGTTTCCCTGTTAAATACAGACATTTAGGGGAAAGCGTCAAGCTCTGATTTTCTTTCATGTGTACCTCCAAATTCAAATGCAAAGTGGGAATGCCAACCTTTTTTTGCTTTTGAAGAGGACAAAAGTTTGCTCATTTCCCAATTTGTACATACACTCCTGCATATTAGCAGAAATAAATCTTATATATCAATCAATAAACATATTCACTGTTATTTTTAGACACAGTGTTTTAGAGAGCTGTTTTAATACAATATCAAACCTAAAATACTGCTGCTCACCGTGAGAGCACGGAAGGATTCTGAGCTTGTCTCCATCCTCATATTCATCCAGACAAATGGCACACACATCGTACTCATCTCCTACGGCACATAATTGAAAATCAGTTCAAAAGATTTGCAACGGACCTTTCCAAACAGATGCACACAGAAACAAGGAATACGGCACATTGTATGTGCATTAGCTATAACATTCAGTGAGGTTTGTGTGTGAGATGGCTGCTCCTCGTCAGTAAGAGCAGCGAGGAAGAGCAGAGGAGCTGAACACATGGAAGCTGCTACTGTTGGTGCTGGAAGAAGTTTGTTAGGCTGGAGGAGAGGTACCGGTATTGTCTTGTTACAAAACTGCTTTGGAACAGTAAGTACTGATACAAACCAAGGAGCATATCAATTGCACACACACGAGACATGATTAGGTAAGCAGCATCAAGAGGGTAACTGGAACAGCACAGAAAAAAACCTGTACATTTGGCACAGATGGTACATGAATGAAATCCAGTACTGTAACATGCAAGTGCATCCATTTAGGGATTGCATCCTTGGGACTTTTTAGCTGAGATTTCATCAGTTATAAATGACTGAGATAAGACAGAGCGTTCTGGTTGACCACTACAGTGCTCCTCATGTGATACAACTGGGAAAAAGAAAAATGCAGCAATTGGAAGCAACAAGATGAGTCTTTCCAGAAGCAGTAAGTACTGTTCAGGAGTCTGTGATGTGGCCACCCGTATCCTCAAAAGATTGCACCGCAATCTTCCTTACGACTCGACTAACGCACATTTGGTTGAGAGACTGGACAGTCTGGTCAAATGATCCAGTGTGCCTTTGTACATCCTAGCATATGGGCAGTCATCTGCTCAACATGTGGTGCCTGGGTGCCTGCAGCCTGGTTACACACCTTGTGGTAAGGAAAGGCACCAGTGATGGTGTCTCAGGTTAAAAAAAAAAAAAGTTAAACCCAAAATACGGCCCACCTAGCCCAGAGGAGGGAAACCCCAGACACAGCACACAGTATCCTGGGGGTAGCCATACTTGTGGGTCACGTATAACCAGCACATTATTACCATGTTGAACACAGAAAATGAATGTTAGCCATCAGTCAGTGCCATCAAGGCCATCACATCCCAGACAAAAAGCACACAAATAATAGAGCTCTCTTTTTCCCCAGTAGCCATTCAACATACATAAGCCAGTCCTGAAGAAGGTCACCTCACTGCAACACCCCTGGCAAATGAACAGCAGCACATTCAGAAAAAACAAGGCAGTGGCACAGCATCACCCCCATGTCCAGGCCAGCTAAATCCTGATGAAGTTTACTCAATACGGCCACTGCTCAAGTTCTCAAACAGCTGCAGTCCATCACCACAGTTCTCCAACACACCACCACACAGATTAATCTATGCCATTACCCAGATGCCTGCTCTCATCGCGGCCAGGACCAGGACTGCCAGCCCTGCTCTGCTGACCTCAGAGCCCAGGCTGGGCTCCCTCCATGGCCACATCCCCTCAAACAGCAGCAGGTTCAGTTTTCAAAGGGGCACTTTGCAGGCATCCTTTTCTCAATACCCATCACGGTCTTTTAGAAGCTGGCTCAGCACCACCAAAACTCAGGGGATAAAAATATGGAAACTGCTGCAAAACAAAGTATCTTGCTTAAATAAACTGTATATGAAAAGTCTTTACTAAAGCAAAATTATCTTCTAACTACCTGGCACATATCAATGAAAAAGTATTTTCAGAAACACAGCATTACCTAGAGTTACTACATGTGTGCCCATGAACAGCGAAAAACGCAAACATCAAACTGCCAAGGCTCTGGCAGACCTTACGACCCGTTTCTGCCTTAGACCGTGACTGCACAGCGCAGGCAGATGGGTCAGCAGCAGCCAGAATCAGATCAGTAATAATCCCATCCGCACGGAAACAAATGATTTAGGGACACAGTAAACTGCAGAACTGCACTTACTCTGGAGCAGACGTTTAAAACGCACTGAGATACATCCATTTCTCACTATCACTCAATCATACGTATCGGTCTGCATGTGAAGGTGTGTACACAAAAATGCAATACACACGGCACTTAAAAATATGCATTTGCTTAAAACGACACAGATTATTATTTATCACATATGTTGGGGCTTTTTTCCATGTGAACATAAAGCATTTCAAAGCTGACTTCCTAAAGTTAAACTCTTCTTTTGTACTTAAATGTCTAATCAAACAGCTCCATTTTTAGAAGTCCTGTGGATGTAGCAACTCCCAGATTCTGGGTTCTTTATCAGCAATCTAACCACTCATTTAGGATCCTAACTTCCAACACTCAATATAGAATGCTAAAAAAGAGATGATACGGACATATTATTAAGAAAATAAAAATGAACAAAGCATATTTTTTTCTATCTTCAGTAAATTTATGACATTTTCTTTTCTACAGGAGTTAGAGCTTACACTGTAACTCCACTGCAGCTCAGATCTAAAGATCTTTTCAGACTTGGCCTAGATTCCATTTTACGGTGAAGTTAAGCCAGCTTAGAAATAATATTACACATTTCTAAAAACAAATTCTACAATACATACCAATTCACAAAACTTCTAATCTTTATTTTTTCTAAGCTATTACTCTTCAGAATATTCAGATTTGGTCATGATCAAATCACAGGCACATTAAACGGATTTCTTTTTTGCTGTGTTCACTTTTTTTATGAAGACATGGTACAAAAGACACCAACTCCCACTGACTTTAGTGTGATCAAAGCGCAACCCATTTTGTACAGAACCACAACACAACTGCCCCAAAACTCTTCCAGCGCAGAAAACAGATTGTTGATACAGCGTCCCTGGCATTCGGTGGATTTATTCACAGGTGAGGCTGTTGGTCAGGAGATCGAGGAGTCAGTGCCACATCTTTTGTGACTGCATTCTCGTGCCTAATCTACAGCTACCGAAATTAATTTAAGAATTCCCACGCAGTGCAGTGGTATTTGGCTCAAATCCTATTTAGAGACGATTCAAGTATTTTCCGTGCTAACAACTGTTCAGGTATGTCAGAGTACAATCATCTTCATTACCTCATTGTTTGCCTACCTACCTATTAAGTTCTAGAAATCCATTAAAGCTTTACCTTAAAATCCCTTTTACAGCACAGTGAAACCATTTATTAGTCAGAGATCTGTGATATAAAAAGCTGTGCAAGACAGAAGAACCAGTACCTACGGTGTCTTCTCTGCAGTGTCTGACTAACATTTCAATCTGTTTCAACACAAGATTTTTAAGAGTACACTGGAGACAAAAGGAAATCTGGCACTCCTAAGAACAGGATTACAGTCCATAGGTGTTACCTTCACCAAGCCTCCCAAAGAAAAGGTGAGGTGGTTTGGGTATATCATCAAGACCACCAAAATGAAAGGATTTTTGCAACAGTGTCTTGAGAAATTCTCTCTTTTGGACAGAAGCATGATGTAAGATATTCTACTGAATTGCCAAAGTAACATACTGCAAGTACCGGGTCAAATTCTCTCCTTTTAGTAGAAGGACTTAAACTAATGTAAGGGATTTGTTTCTCACAGTAGAACCAAAGCGATCATTCACTTAAAAAACCTGAAATCCTCGTTGAAAAAAATAAGCTTTTTGTTCATTTTTAATAAGCCACTGAATGCAGTGGATACCTGGGTATTTACGGCGACTGACACAGCTCCAAACAATTCCTAGTGTGCGAGATTCAGCAAAAGCACAGAGGAAGGAGAATGAGGAAAACAGCAATAAGGTATTTTCCTACACTGGCTACTTAGTCATGTAACTCTGAGACAACTATTACAGATGCACACGATTGACTGAAAAGGGCATTAAGTGACTTTCTTGAAGCATGTATTTCACTACAAATTTATCTTTAAAGTACAACATAATTTGCTTAGTATTTTTATTCTAATTAGATTTCATAGGGAATCAATAAGAGGAAACAAAATTAATATTAGCTTTATAGGCTTAAGAAAATTTTGTAGTTAATCTCCGATCCATAGCAATAGGTCATTATAGCAAGGTTTGGTCAACCCTGCAGAGCACACCACTTTTTTATTATTATTTTTTCCCTAGGAGGCTGACCAGCATCACACAAATACTGCATCTGCTCAGACTGAACATCTGCTTTGCACAAGCGAGAGCAAAGTCATTAACAACGCAGCTTCATCACAGGCAAGGAACAGCAAGGGGCTCTGCTGCTGAGTCTTCCTGCCTCAAACACGTTCTCCATGGACACGTGTTACGTGCTAATCAATCATTTGAATTAAGCACTTTTCCCCACCACTTTTTCTACCTTGCAATAGCTTGTATGAATGTAACACATTTAAAAAACAAAATGGAGAAGTAACTTTTTTTTCCTACTTTTAAGGAGTAGACTACAACAGAGGAGGACTTAAGGCAGCTTTTCTATTTCAACGAATAAAGTAACTTACTACAGCTTTATTTCTCATCTTGTCATTAGAAGTTGCATAAAATTAATTACTACAAAGAATGACAACAGCAAGTATTTTGGCATTAAATTTGAATCACTCTTGCCATCACAGAAGTATTGTGATTAAATGAAAGGGCCACTCCTCTGGAAGAGCAGATAAATCATACCCACAGGATAGTTTTGTTTTTACAATACCAGGTGACTTATGTGCCACTAGTATTAATCAATTTGCAGACAAATTATCATACAAACATAGAATAGTTAGGGTGGGAAGCAACCAACACCCCTGCAGCGAGCAGGGACTCCTTCAGCCAGCCCAGGCTGCTCAGAGCCCCGTCCAACCGGGCCCTGAACATCTCCAGGAAGGGGACAGCCACCAGCTCTGCAAAAGCCATGCCAGCTCTGCACCACCCGCACTGCAAAAAAATTATTTCTTGTCTCTACTCTGAAATCTCCCCTCTTTCAGTTTAAAACCATTACCCCTTGTCCTGTCACAACTGCCCCTGCTATGAAGTTTGTCCCCATTTTTCATAAGTCCCCTTTAAGCACTGGGAGGCCACTCTAAGGCCACCCTGGAGCCCTCTCTCCTCCAGGCTGAACCACCGTGTCCCTCTCCTGGATCCCCTCCCACAGCCCCATGTCTTCTGTGCTGAGGACCCCAGAGCTGGACACAGTGCTCCCAGCAGGAGCTCCACACAGCTGAACTAATACATCACCGTGACTGCCTGCTGTGGTCGCTGCTAACAGGAGCGCACCAAGGAGGTTGTGTGAATTTCTGTATTGATTCTGTGGTATATTAAGCAAGATTTTAACTCTCAGCTACAGTCTGCACATGGTGTATGCTCTGCTTCCCTTAAACCAACGTTAGAACTTCTCGATGTCAGTGAGAACGGGGGAAGTCAAGTTTTTTGTGTGCTTTCACTCCAAACTCTACTTAATCCATTTCAAGTGTACTCAAAATTATCTCCAAAACTATAAACCCTCTCAATTTAGAGGTTTTACAGTTTTAAAAAGAATGGTGTCTAATAAGACAAAGAACGATACACTTGCCTTTCTTAAACTTATGTACAGGAAGTTTCTTAAGCTGATCCTTCCTAAGCCGATTCCTTCTTGCTCTGTGTCTGTCTTGCACGAATTTTGTGATCTGGAAACAGACATAGGCAAGACAACATGAACAGTAAGTTAAAACAATAAAAGCACAATGAAAATGTTATTTATGAATCAAAAGGGAACCCCAGCGCAAATTTCATCACCTCTTCCCTTGCCTGAACTCAAAGATAAAGCCAAACAAGCCTAAAGGATGTTCTTGATGACCATGGCACTTGAAACTGAAAATACACAAGTGGTTTTCTTTGGTTTTCTCTCTAACATGATTCCAAGACACGGAAAGATCCATTCATTTTAGCATTGACTACCTACTGACACTAACGGAAGAGAAATTCAGGTCTCTCAAAGTCTTTGCTTTTATAACTGGGACATATCTGGAAAAATAAATCTTTGATAACAGTTACAGACATGCTCTTTCTTACATTTGCTCACACAGTATAAGTAAGGAAATTAGAGAAGAGTTTAAATGCCTGAAATTTTCCTCACCAAATGCTTATTTCCTCTTCTCATAGCTAATGCTACCTAGCATCTGTTTATTCCTTTTGGACTGTACAGATGGTTCTTTCCTATATATTTTATTTGGAATCTGGAATTCTTAAATTCACAAATTAAATAAAAAAAATTGTTTTAATTGAGAGCACCACCATGCTGATATAAAAAGACCCAGCTCTTAACAGCCAAACTTAAAAGAATCAGTATCTATGCAAGATGGCATATTTAGAGTGGAGAAAACGAAGAGAGTTTTTAGGATGCAGGCGGTGGGGCCCTGGCACAGGCTGCCCAGGGAAGCTGTGGATGCCCCCTCCTGGATGTGTTCAAGGCCAGGTTGGATGGGCTCATCCTAAGGGCTCCCGGTATCTCTGCCAAAAGTCTGCATCTGTTCATCGTACTGAGAAAATAACAGATTACAGATAAGCACGGTACAGGTATGTACCACACACAAAGCTTTCGCTGTTCCTTTACTGTACCTCTGCATTTATCTTCACTAAGTGGCAGTTCTATGATGATTGGTTTGAAAGAAAACATGTTATTAAAAGAAACTTACCATAAATATGACGATGAGAATAAGACAGATCCCTACTATTATTAGGAAAGGGATTAAGTAGTACTCCAAAGGAAGACTGAACTCTGGGATTAACATAACATGGCCACTGTGGGGAGAAAAAGATAAAGCTTTCTAAAGAGGTTGGAATTTAATGAACAATTAACTAAGGAATAAAATACAATGTAAAAACCCCATTAAGAGTCAAGGTTATCACTAGACACACTAAAGGAATACCTACCTGTGCACAGTAACATAGAAAACTCAGCTGATATCCACATAATGTAAAACCAATTAAATAAAAGGATAAAACAATGTTTCTTAGAGCATTTTTTGAGTTAAAACTACTTACTGACTTCAATCATAAATAAATCTAAAGTAACCAGGAAAATAACCTCATAGCTGCTTTGTCAGCAGAATGAGAAAAACATAACATGACTATCAAAAGATACTGTGAAATCATTCTTATTTCCTAAAGCATTTTGGGTTGTATGGGAGGTTTAGTTTCAAATCATGAAGCATGGTAAAACGCACTCTTTGTCTTCCGAAAAGTCAATAAATCACAGTACATTAAACAGAAGTCTTCCTATAGAGCCTGATATGGATGCTGGCAACTGGATATCTGAAAACAAGTATTTACCGATACTTCAGGAAGTAAAATCCCATTATTGTTCTGTTGGCACACGCAGTAAAACGCCCAGGAAGGTACCGCGTCCAACAGTGTTAGCAGTTCTACAGCCACCACTCATGTGGAGCCACACTTCATTATCAAGTGGTTTCATCAGCAAGGTGTTGATGTAAGAATGACACAATCTAGTTGTTTTGATTAATTTAGTGAACGGACATCAGAGGCCTGCAGAAGCAAGATCATCAGACTAATAATAAGACACCTGCTTTTCCACCCTATTCAAGGAATACACTTTAAACATCTGGTTAAAGGTTAACATGATGCCTTTCTTCTTAAAGTTTTAAACTTAACAGCAGACCAGCAGCAGTGCAGACCTGGTCAGAATCACCTTAGATGGGTCCATTCAGATTCCCCTAGCACAGGAAGTTCTCTGACTTGTTTTAGAACTATTAAAGGATTTTATTTGGGGTTTTTTGGGTGGGTTTTCTGTTTGTTTTCTAAAGACAGAACCAGACCTCAATGGGAACTGATACATACTGTAAAAAGAACACACTTAAGATCTGAAGTACGCAGGCTCACAAACATTTCTGTGATTCCCACATCATTAGTAAACTCATGTGTTTAATGCTATATGAAAAGAGTAACATTTGATAAATGCACGGTAACCCTCTTGCAGGAAAGCAATTTGTATTAATTTTTTAAATGGTTTCTGCCCACTGCTCTCAGGTACAAAGTCTCACCTGGAATACTATAGCCTCCGTCATCACAACATCCTGTTTTAAAACCATAAATACTAAAAAGAGGCAATGACTTCATGCAAGGAATAACAGCTGCTAACTTACCCCTTTTCATAAGTAAATTCTTCTTTAAGAGAATTAGCTGATGTCTCACCGATAAAGACAGAAGGAATGTCAATCTTCTTTAAAATCTCAACTGTTATAAAGAGTAGGAAAATAAATCTATTATTATGTGGACACTCTATGGGCACTTTTAAGACACAAGACTTGAAAATTATGAGACTATCACAACGAGACATTTTAACGTAATGACATACAGACTGATGCACACACATGCTACATCTTTACGTCATACAAGAATTGGTATTATTTTTCCTACTGAATACCTAGGGACTTTGTTGCAGGTACAGAAATCAGAATTTTTAATGGAATGTTTGAAGTGAAGGCAATAATAAGCTCAAAAGAGGCAGATCAAATGAAAGATTACTGAAAGAGAAATTCCATTTTCTAGAAAGCCTTCTCCCTGGCTTCACTTTATATTGATTAGCACCTCTGACTTAAGCTTCCCATTTAAGGATCCCAGTATCTTGGCTTTAGTCACTATCAGAGCACTCAGGTTCTGCAAGGCACAAGCACACATGACTCAATCCCGCCTCTCATTACCCGAGGCTGCGTTTGTCATGAGCTTGGTCTACATTTTGATTTCTCAGTAAAACCTGACTATAAGACTGACTCGGATTGGGAATTCATTAAAAGCACTTTCACACAGCTTCCTGGGCTACTCAGCTGCCAGTTAGTTTGCTGAAAGATCATTTCCTAGTTTACTCAATAGTGCTTTCATGTGGGAAAAAACTCTTGTTCTTATCTATAATCTTGTTCTACACTGAGCAAGCTCAAAACCTGGACAAAATAAAGAGATGCCACAAAGAAAGTTGTAACAACCCTACAGACAAAACCCTACATACTATAAACCAAAAGCAACATTCTGACTACACGACAAGATGTTCTGAACAGTAACTCCAGAGGTTAAAACTGGAACAGCTGGCATCAGAACCAATCGGAAAATGGCGCACTGGTCTCTAAGCAGACCTTTTCCAACCCAAAACCTGAAAATACGTACATGTAATATGTATTCACATGAAATCAGAATCCATTTGCCCAAAGGAAAAGAAAAATGTACAAAACAGTACAACAACAAAACGGATCCACTAAGAAATACTAAAAAGTCATATTTTAAAGTTTGATTCCCTTCCAAGAGAGTTTTTACTTTTCCAGTATTTCTACTTAATTAACAACACATCAGCTATTTTCCACATCAGTCATATAAATCGCTCTCACAAACTTAACCATTTAACCCAGAACAGTTGAATTAAAATTTAAAGGAAAAACAAAAGCAGCACTCGGAGAAAGTACAAACTCAATGACACAAATAATACACAAGTATACATATATGTTCTTATATAAACATCTTTCATTTTAAAATGTTAAAAGCAGGAAGGTTTCTGATTGGGTGGATTTCTTCTGGTTTTTGCCATTGTAGTTTCAGGGGCTTTTTTTGGTTTTGTTTGTTTGAAGTGAGAGTTCATCACAATACTGCCTAGTGATGTTAATACTGCACACTCCAGCGGGTGAAGTGATTTTCAAACAGGAGAGGAGAAGTGATACCTGTACTTACTGTCGTTGGATCCCATGCTTATGAGGTCGTCAGAATCCACATTGTGAACGATGGCTGCCTTGTATCCAGCTCTCTGTGCGTTTAAAACCTGTAAGTCAGATCAAGTACTTATTAGAAAGACTGCAGCAACCTGTCTGTCCTAAGACAAGGCACGCTTCCAGGAAGCTGTAAGTATTCGCACAACTTCATCTGCACTTACAAAAGAATGGTCACCTTTCAAAAAAAATATGATTATTCTTGCACTCAAGTAATTATGCTATTTTTCCAGAAAAATCATTCAATATTGTCTGCAGGCAGACAGCTTTTACATATATTAAAAACAGGATTTAAAACTTTATATGGGTAGATAAAAGTAGTATTTAATCATAATTGAAAATAAAGGCACTAATTTACTTTGGTAAACTAGAAATTACCACTTGATAGCTCATGAAATCACACCAGCAGTATTTTTTCCTGTGCCTTTAGAGATGTGGAAATATCTTACTTGACAGGCCAAGTACCAGAAGCAATCTCACGGAAAAGTATAAAATTAAAAATATGGGTACAAAACTACAACTATACTGTACACCAGCTACGTTTCTGATACGTACTGGGGGTTCTGTCAGTACAAGCAAAGCATAAGATCCATGTAATTGGCATTTGCTGCAGTCCCAGGTCGGGAGGAGCCATGGGGCAAGGGAACAAATGCCGACAGCACCTCAGCCTTGTCCTCATCCCCTGTCACTCTACTTCCCCCACATCCAGTCACAGATCGATATTCTCCTCAGCCCTCCCTTTGTTACTCATGTATTTATAGAAACATTTTTGTTGTCTTTTACAGCAGTAGCCATGTATATGTATACACACACACACACCCCCCCGTCCCCCCGTCCCCAATTCCTCCTCTCGACAAACAGTAATAAGGAACACGAGTTGTAAAGCTGGAAAACTTCCACTAATTATTGTAAAAAAGGTTCTTTAGGTCTAGCTTGAAATACGAAACTTTCTTGGATGCCACACAACAGCAAAAACAGACCAAAAAAAGCATGAGAATTTTAAATAAAAGTCAAAAATAAAACAAGGATTAAAAGCATTGAACATCTACGCATCTGAGGTTGTGACAGAGAACAGCAGCAATGGGGTCCTCACTGATCACACACATAACAAATCACCAAGTGCTGAAACAGAAGAGAGGAACACAAGTTCATTGAGTGATCAGAGCTTGAAAGCTCCCTGGTTATCATAGGTTCTTAATCTTCATATCCATGTAAATGTACTGTGGTAATTAGCAACAGTTTCTATGTGGTTTTAATTTTTTGTTTGCTTGTTTTATTTCTTTAATATCATGTGCTGAATAGGTGTTCATTAACTGTCTGTTATGCACTGAAATACGTCCTTCAGGACAGGTAGTAAATAATTTCTGTTACTTAAGGAAATGTTTTAGTTCCCTTCACACTTTCACCGCTTATAACATATGGCCTTTGTTTAATTATTGGATTAAAAAATTATGGTGTTTGCATAAAACCACACAAATACTCAGTTGACACAGAGTTACTCGAGTAGAGTAACATTATCAGCCAGGCACCTCCTGCCCCAGCCCCCACGAGCAAGCTGAGGTCTAACCACACCGGAGCTGTACGGAGCAGCAGCATCGCCTGTTTTGCAATTTCACCCTCGCTGCCCAGGGCCCCAGAGACAAAACGTTAACTGTGCACCAAAACGGAAGCATTTACTTGTTTTGAAGATACACTTAAACAGGATGGCACAGCTTCAGGGAGCAACTGCTGATGGCATGGTAACTTTCTCCTCTATGAAAATGACAACCAGCTCTTTGTTGCTACATGACTCAACGTGCCATCAATTCGGATTCTCTCCCCATTTTCCTAACAACTATACTCCAAACAGCAGAACAATGCTACTGGAAAAGGCAGACACCTTGAGAAAGCCCAATATTAAAAAAATCAGGTTTAGATGTAAACATAAATGTGTAGTTGTGAGTTTGGTCAACATCACATCACTACAGAAAATATCCACAGTGCATACATAAAATGACGTAGTGTTTAGTAATGTATTTGCTGGCTTTTGTGCCTAAAGAGGCAGGTTTAACGTAGCAAAGTATCATTTACTTAAGTTACATATAATCCCAGACCATTCTAGTTAAGTTTTTCCATACACAGCAAAATTATGTTTATTTTGCAAAACCAACCTTTTATTTAGGTAGAAAATCCATGATGCTTCCTACATGATGTCAACAACATAATTCAGTCACTGCTGACCAGACCTCTAATGCAGGCTTGAGAAAGCCGCTTTGTAAATTACACAGGAGCTGAAAGCACAGCACCACCCTCTCTTGACAAGTCCCTCCCCATGCTGGTCACCAGCACAAGAGCAGTAAAAATCGGTTATGACAAGTGAGAAGCTGCATTCCAAAAGGCTCTAAATTGCTTCCACTTGCTTCCAGCCTTTATCCTTCTACTGCACTGTCACTTTTCCTCTAAGAAATCACTAGATGCTAAGAGATAGAAGGGAAGAGGAGACAGTTCCTGGCCTAGTAAAGATTCATGTACAATAAAACCAAGGAACAGCTATGCACCTGTATTTGTAGTTTTCATTGTAAAACAGGAGGGATGGGACTTTAAACTCCAGTTTCTGTTAAAATCTACATCCTGTCAGTCAAAGAGCTGATAGGTAATATAACTCACATCTTAGTGTGCATGCTGCTTCCTGGCAGAAACTTCAGGGCAAAATGCTGCAGTGCATATGAAATTACATAGTGCAATATTGCAATCGTATTAACAACGTAATATGAAAGTGAATTCACTGGCCAGAGAGTACACAGATCCCCATGCTCGCCTTGGAACTTCTGATCCACTTTCTACCTTGCTCTTTGTCTAAGAAAGAAATGTGTGGGAATCCACTTTTCCATGGATATTACATAAAATATAAAACAGAACCAAAAAATGCATACATACACAGCTAGTGTGATTTAACCCTTGAGGAACTGACCATGGGAATCCCTCAATGATAATGTACAAGTCTTCTGTTTTCTACAAGAAACACTCATTGCCACTCATGTGGCAAAGCAAGACGTGTAAAATCAAAACAAGAGTTCACATTTACTAAGTTGACAACTATGGGGAAAAGCAGTTCTGCACACCTGCCCCTGCCTGACTCTTGCCATTAGCTGAGCAGCTTTCCAAAGCTTCTCCGAATTCTGTGAGCAGCAACAGAGATGTGATTTTCCTGGTTTAGCACCAGAGCAAAAAAGTTGGAGGCTCAGTCATAACACAAATTTCTTCAGCAAAACAAGCTTTTTTCAGCGAACAAACATTTGCTGTATTTCTGATTAAAAACGTATTCCCCTAGAAAAATTCTGACCTGTTCCTTTAACAGTGTCTTCAGCAGTAATGCTGTCCCATCAATTTAGGGGCGGCCATTAGATAGGCAATGGGGATGTGAAAAAGACAAGTAGTCATCTGCCCTTCCTTTGCCCACTAAGTCACATACACACACAGTGACAGGACTCAAGGTGCAAAGCAGGAGACATTCTGAGTTTGATGTGACGGTGGATCGCATGAGCAGTGAGGCTGCCTCTACAGCTGGGCAGAATTTACATGTTTAATCACAACACCAAATAACTGAACACACTACATAGCAGCAGATACAGTTGGATCTTCCTGAAGGTCAACAACAGACTGAAAAGCCCTGTCTTCCTTAAGACATCCTTTGCTACCCCACATATCAGGGTAATTTTCAAGAAAACTGTGTATTTCAGCCAAGCACAAGTAATTCTACTTCTGTATTTTTAAAATAACGGAGAATATTGCACTTCAGCTGCAGTTTGAATTTTTTATACTATAAATACTTCATAATATAACATCTGGCTGCTCCACCCATCAGAAACATTCCCATCCTGCCACATGTGCCTGCTCCTGCCCAGCACTTCCACGTCTCCTCTCCCCATCAACCCACTGTGACACCACCACTATTCAAGGGATCTCCGTGTGAGACACGAGATGATCCAGCCATTAAAACCAGAAACAGATCAGGAAAGTGGCTTGTAGATTTTGGGTGCTTTTATGTTATTTCCATCCTCTAACCTCCTCTGTGATCCCTGGCACCAAAGAATCTAACTGGCACGAAAAACTGATACTGCTACTGAATGCTTCCTGTGACCAAACTGCAGCATCTGTCATCTTTATTTGCCACATAAGCTGGCTCACAAACAGGTAATATTAAACTAAATCACATTACAATACTGCTTTATCTGCCTGTAGATGGTAAAATTCTCCCTTCCCTTCACATCAGTGTCTATCCTGTTGTTAGCTATAGATATTTTTCTGAAGTACCAGTAAATTCTTTAAGATCTTGAAACAGAGAGGCAAGGGGGGGGGTAAATCTTACCTTGATATCGAAGTTGCACTCAAGCCTTCGAATTAACACGATAAAAGCACCGGAGGAGTTGTCTCTCAGTGGAGGCGGGGCTATAGGCTCACATGCATTCTCTGGTTTCGAATTTATTAGGAAACCCTAGAAAACAGGAACAGAAACAGGAGCTTCAGTTCTCTTTGTCTTAACAAAAGGGCTGACAGACAAGGAAATAAAACTGTACATTTTCATAAAATAGCTCAACAAATTCTTATTATCATCTCAGTTCTATAGTATAGCAAGATTTCTGCTACATCCCTGACTATTTGAATCCACCAGAATCTTGGTCTATATTTTCTTATTTTTCACAGTTTTTCAAATGACATCATCTGAAGTTCATAACGCAGACTTTGCAGTGTAATTCAGCATAAAGAGGACTGCATATGCTACATTCATATTGTAGAACTATTAATCTAAGATACATGGAGTAAGAAAACTGAAGCATAATAGCCTAAGAAGCACTAACACAAACTTGATACTCGACAGTCAAGAGAAAAAAAAAATACTAAGAAAGTTAGATGTGTAAAATCAACATTGAACCAGCATACAAAACAGCTGGTTTACTGTGGTACGCAAAGACTATGGATCATCAAATCTGCTACAGCGGAAAGATTCAGAAGTAGGAAATTCTGGCAATATCAGTCTTGACCCCTTCTCCCCTCCACTGCAAATGCTCTGCAACCATCGTCGATGCGGGAGTTTATCCAAGACAAATGCTGGAAGATCATCATGCGTACTGCACAACACGGATGCTGCAGCTCTACAGAGAGCAGACCTTCCCTTGTCCTTCACTAGAACACGCTTGCTTCCCTGGTCAAACCTCTAGATCACCTGAGAAGGAGCTTCTTTACTCATTAGATTGATATTCATTAGATTCCCTTCTCCAGTCTCTTCACAACAGATTTTGACCGCCAGGATACAGAAAAATCCAACCCGTGCACTTGGAGAAGGTTTTTTGTGTGCCCTCCATTTGAAGCACCTCTCCAGACACATTATCATCTCTGTAAGGTGTTTGTGCAATTTGGTCACAGTGCGATGCTGGCTTCTGGATGCTAATGCAACCGAGTACCATTTGAAATAAGAACACCCTTACAAGATTCCCAACTGTTCACATCAATTTTAAAGCTAGAACAAATTATCATGCAGATAAAGAGCAGTGATTTGCCAGAAAATAAGAATATAAGTAACTTGTTTGATGCAAATAAAGTTCATTAGAAGCTGCACTCCTGTGCGCTCAAGAAATTACTGTACAGTTCTAGAGATATCCTTCAGAGCTTGAAACTCAGTTTGCACTGACACCTTTATATCATCACCTGTATAGAAATAATTATAAATTATATAATTATATATAAGCCATCAGTTTAAATGCATAAAATATATCTAAGTTTACACATACAGTTTTTATATATAAAACGTCAGTTTAAACGTACTTTTTATATACAATCTTACATTTTATCCATAAATATGTATTATTGATAAAGTTTAAGCTACAACTGAGAGAAGCAATCTTGCTTTGAGGAATAGATTTTGGTAATGATAATATCCCTTTTGGCAGAGGGGCTGCAAAAGCAATCTGCTCTGTTTCTCGTTTGTGGTGACAGGCACACCACCACAGTCTCTAACAATTAAAAGCAATATCCACTGAAAGTTTGCTAACAGCCAAATGTAGGTCCCCAAGGTCTCCTGACCCACAGAGCAAACACTACTGCTGTTACGTAGGGTCACACAGAGCATTTATTCCTTTTTAACAAGAGTGAACTAACTGCATCCTACAGAGCAGCTTCACACAAATCACACAACGTCTTATGGCAGTTCAAGAAACGCACACGTAGAAATCAACAGCTAAATACCACTAGAATGGATTTTTCTTAATGCTGTGTTCTGAAATATCTTTAACTGAGGAGCTGTTCCTTTAGGCACACAGGCACAAATGACTGACCACTTTCTGCCTAGAACACACAGTCCACAAAAAGCACCTACTTCTCCACTTTGGCACCAGTTATGATAGAATCTGACAGATTGTGTTTTTAAGTTGCATATTAATACATCTTCATAAACATTGCAAAAGTGTAACATTTTCACGCTATTTCAAGCAATATCATAGCAATTAAAAAATAATTATAACACTAATGCAACAAAAAAAATTGTATTTGCAACTAAAACTCATTATTTCTACACAGGTGATGACAACTACCTTAGTTTAAGACACAGAACTGTCTTACAGTTAAAAAGGTTAGAATCAAAGCTCCTTACATCTATTTTTGAAGTATTAAATTGGCTCACGACTTGGGCAAATCACTTAATCGCCCTCTGTTTCTCAATATAGTCAGTAAACAGCTATACAGCTCTAACACCACTTCTCCCCATGATAAAACCCACTGGGCATGGAAACAAAGTGTTCTTGCGGTTTCCTTGCAGAGGAATTCTTAAGAGCTACAGGAATTTCTACAGCAATGGAATTCCTACCCCCTTGGGATTCAAAGGACACCGTGCAATCAGAGTGATCCAACCCTGCACCTTCACATCAGCTTCACTTTCTTGGGTGTTGCTGTCTCACAAGCACTGCAACATTAACAACGCTGCTGAGCTCCATCTTGGGCCATGCAGATCACAGGCAGAATGGACAGGAAAGCACCCAGCCCTCACAGGCTACTGATGGTCCCATAGGTGCGTAAATGGGAGCAACTCCCCTTCACTGGAACCTGGGCTGCCTAAGTACGTTTAGGTCTTGGAATTCTTACACAAAACAAAACATACATCTCAGTCATAAACACATACAATGTTCAAAGTGATAGCCAGACAAACAAGTTACTGCCACAGGACTGATTCCATGTAGCCACTTCCACAATAAAAAAAATAAGTAAAGAAATGAAACCTGAATATCACACAAGTAATAGACTGGACAGCTAAACTAAATCACCTTTCTTGTACACTTGTGTTTCAGGTACAGAAGAATGGGAAACAAATTTTATCTGAAATGAACTTACTGAGACTGACTGCAAGAACATGATCCTAGAGAAAGTAAACAGTTCATGTCACTGCATGGGCACCGCATGTCAGGCAAAGACAAATGCAGCAGCCCCCTTGCTCTGGAACTCAACACAGTACACAACTTACCTCAGAGGATGTGAACTGTCACTGAATTGGATATCCATCCAGCTTTTAAATACTTCTCTAAGCAGCAGGACTATGACACCAGTTTATAGCATTAACATCACAACATATAATTTATTTTTAAATAATTTATTTTCTGTTTCCTCTATCTTATCTCACACAGAACCATGAGTTTGTCTTTACATTCACTACTGTCATCAGAACATACAGACAGCTATGACCTTAGCAGGAGTCAGAAGTGCAGGACGTGCCTGCTCCTTGCCTGTGGAAGCTTCTTCCCAGTCCTTTCTCACTTCTCCTCGAGTGTAATTTCCCTTCTATTAGTTTAATTCAGTCCATGTACACATCTTACTATGTTTCAAGTGTATTAACCACACTTGATACAGGGAAAAGGAGCTCTTCTGCTGTACACAACATGCTCGATGCTGTACTTTAGGTCTTCAGAATTTCTAATCAAGCACAAAATAATTATAAAGTCCAATAGGTATTTCCATGGTTATAGCCATCTTTGACATTTTTTGCTCGTTAATTACTTTGTATAGTATGACTTCTCCCTTTCCACTTCCATTAACATTTGCAAATCTTCACGTTACTTCTGTCTTCTCTAATACTAGTTGCATTTTACAATTTAATATGGTATAATATTTACATGCTTTTGAGTTCTTGCAGATCAAAGAAAACTGGATTAACAACTCGGTTTTTAAATTAAAAGGCACATGTACTTCTGCTAGCTGAACGTATCACAACTTACTAGTGCCTTCTGTTAATAATCCTATGTCCAGTTTTCAAGTCACATCACAGCATTCCTATCCCAATAGGATTTTATTTGGTGTACAAGACAATATAACAGATAACTAACAAAAATGTGTATATGTGCTACCTGCATAGCAATAAAATAACCTAGTGCAACTCATGCTTGAGAGAAGCACTGGGAGAATGGGGACTTCTCATGTGCTGTGGGGTGTGGATTGCAACAGCACAGACACTGTGAGGAGAGGGCAGACGACTCATCAGCTGCTCCACAGCCACCGGCTCTGCAGCACTGCATGTGGGGGGGGCCACGGCAGAATTCAGCCCTTCAGCTTCTCCACTCAGCTGCTTAAGAAACACGACAAGGGAAGAAAAGTGACAATGGCCCCAAGAAAATGAGCTGTGGTTCCTTTATGCAGCACTCGCAATGCAGGCCACAGGCAGGGAAGAGAATCCCTCTTGCCTTTCCACATTTCATAGTGTGAAAGGGCTCGCCACTCTATGACCCCACAGAGACAATAAATCATCCAGGTATTTAAAAAACAAACAAACAGACAGACAGACAAAATCAATCTGGCATCCACTGACACCAGTGCAATTAACTGACATCATGTATCAGTATTGCCACCAACTTCAGAGAAAACCAAATTCACTTTCTTAGATTCTCACCATTCAGCTACTTTTGATTTATTTATTTAAAATGTTCAGCAAATTCTTCCTTACATACAAAACACCAGAATAACAAAATTCTCTTTTTAGGAGAGGAATCTCCTGGAATTAGGAGATTTTCTTAGGAATGAGGAATCTCCTAATCTGTTTTTAGCTTACAGAAGAGCTGTTCAGAAGATACTATCTCCTCTCTCTCTTCAAGATAGATATGTAATTTTTCATTTATTTTTTTTACCTTCAGCCCTTCTGCTGGCAGTCTGTAGCCAAATCTAGCAGGTAGATCATCAAAGGTCTGGGTTCCATTTTCAAGGTTATACTAAGAGAAATAAATATTAAAGAAAAATCAGATTTGCAACAAAAGAGAAATAGGTAGCAAGTATAAATAGAAATAAAACACTGTATATTTTTTAGGTTAAAGTATTTATCAGACATATGACACATTTGACCATGTCCATGAAATCACAAAATCGCCTCTTCCACTTGTCTTCCACTCACACAGCCACACCATTCCTTCTTATTCAGTTGTCAAAACAAGTAACATATCTTTTGTAAACTTTGTATGATGAATCCTTCTTTTTACTGTCTGAAATTCAAATACCATCATATTTGCAGAAGAGAAACTATAAAGAACCCAAAAAAGCACAACTCTGAAGACTTGAGGTTTTTGGGTGTGGGGTTTTTTTGTGTGGTGGTGTTTTTGCTTTGAATTCACTTGCATACAGGGAAGAACAGCTTCTAACAGGCAGTTCACTGTAGGTGAAGAATAGCCTCCGTATTTATCCTTTCTCAACTCCCTGCTATGTATTCAGTTTAGCAGCTGAAAACTCTCTCTACAGTTTTGTTTTGTACGATGAGCTTTCACTTAAAAACAGATGAATACTGTAAAGACCTTAAATCTGTGGAAGCCTTGTTTCCCCTTTCCTCATTCATCATTCTTAGCTTTATAATGTGTCTAACCAATGGACAATCCATACAACAAAAAGCGCATGTTGGATGTACACTAATTTTTTTAAATTAAAAGTACAAAAATTAGTTTCCTGCAAAAGTTGTGAACTATACAGTAACTGACCTGAACGCACATCAGTTAGCAGGTTTTATTAACTAACTAGTTCAATGACTCAGAAATACTTGTCTATTCATTGCACCATCCCATTGTCACACACAGCAGCAAAGTAAGGACTGTGTTTATTGCAGAGGGCTGAGACATTTCCTAATAGTCAGACTTAGACAGGGTAACGTAAACTATAGTTCAAAAAACCCCCACTGTCATGATTTATTTTAAGTCTTTCAAAGGAGCTTCCTTCCCATAGACTTTAATGAAATTAAGGGGGGAAAGGTAGGAATGGAACTAAATTTGAAGGAAACTACTTTGTTCTGTGTAACCAACCTGCCTCATACAACCTTTCCTCCTGATCACACAGCACAGCTCTGTGCCAGTCTGCTGCCCTCCTCCATCCTCACCGCTCACTG
>NW_010173401.1:0-7623 GCF_000695765.1 Mesitornis unicolor | reverse complement strand
GCTCTTCCTGCGCTGTGTTGCCATAAGCTTTCCCTTGAGTCACCCAGCGAGTTCCAGCTTAAGCAAGGAGTCGGACACAAACCTATTTATTGTTATCCCTTACTTTAAAAATAACCAATCATGCTTCTTATACATAGCAGTACTTTATACAAACACAATCCTGCATATGAGGCTGCAAGTACGTGAGAACACAGAAACAGAAAAATACACCTAAATCAGTAGAGAAAAGAAGAATTTATTTTCTCGATGATTCCAGAACTCCAGCTGGAATTTTGCTCCCCAAACAGGCAATCATTAAACCATGAAATCTTTCAAGATCAGAAGTTATGTGTGCCTTCAATTCAACGTGACACAGTGTGCAAACACTCCCCCTTCGCCTGTGTTTGTTAAGCCAATTCCACTGGCTCCTTTGCACAGCTTCTAGTTCCTCTCTTCTTTGTCTACTTCAAAGATATTCTTTGAATAGATCTGTAACTCTCAAATAGCCAAGAATAAAAGATACTTCATCTTTAGATGGAATTATTTTAGAATACTGCACATAGAAGCTTAAACAGGCATTTTGGAAGTTCAGTTTTAATTTCTTTTCTTTTTTTCAGGATTGGTGGGGAGGTTTGCTGTTTGTTTGGGTTTTTTTTAATATCTCTTCTAAGGGAGGAAGCAGCAAGAATGAAAATTAGGTTTTTAAGAAAAGAAGCAGCATGGTCTTGGTGAGAGAGGAAGGGGCTGAAATCACTCTGCTCTAAATCAACTGATATGATACTAATGGCTCTCTGGGATACCACTGTAAGTAGCAGAGAATACAGAGGCTACAGTACTTAAGTGTAATTATTTCAGTGGCTTAGGCTCTATCCTACAAAGACACACGTAACTTCTTCCATAAGACTACATGCTATGTAAAACTGGTAATAAATAGCCCAGTAACAACTTTCATCGTTGACTCTATGTTTATTAACCTGATCATTTAAAATTCTACACACCCAAAAATATTATTCTTAACAACGGCAGAGATTATCAGTTATTATCTAAAAAAACGTATCTAGGTGTAACATACACAAAAACTTTACTGACAAGGCCACCAGCACATACATGAACTAGCTACAGAAGACTATTTTGCTTTATTTATTTTTATAGTTACCCTACAAAATGACATCCACCACCAGAGCTTAAAGGGTTATAACGTGCTATAGGATATTTGGTCAGATTGGAACTTTTTTAATTACTAAGGGAATTAAGTGCTTTCACTGTCAAGGTACACGGGCACATATCATCTGTAAGCGTATAAGATGTAGAATTTTTTTTTTTTAAACTGTACTTAACTGTTAAGGCAATTCCATTTCAAGCAATCTGCTATAACATTTACTGTACCAACTGATTCGTTTATAGAATCATTTAAAAGAAGATTCAATTTTAGAGAGATTTCATCTATGTAAAAAAATATACTTACTGCTAAAATATCTGCCTCCACAGGTAAGAGATTCAGGAAAGCAAATAACTGAACAGTCAAAATAGTGTATATCTGAGTGGCAGACAACATCAGCATTCCTATTGACAACAGCATATTTTATTTGATACCTGCAACAGAAAAAAAAAAAGGAGAGTCAAGGCACAGAGCAAATATTTTCCTCTGTCATTTTACCGGGCTCCAGTGGTCAGCTAAAACTTATCTTCTACAGAAGTGTGCAAAATGTTATTGTACATTTACTTCTGAGAAACAAGTAATCTTTGATTTATATGATTATTTTACAGATAGAAGTCCCCTAAAGGCATGTAACCACCATGGGAATGCATGCATAAAACAGAAAAATCGTAATAGCAGCACTGTAAAAAGCTTTGAGCAACACATAGAAACAGGCAGCACACAGGAATGAACACTCATGCAATACTAGTCATCCTTAGACATTCTTAATTTCAGTCTTCCCTTCTTCTAGCATAAATCCAAATCAGCAAAATACCTCATGTACCTGGAGTAATTCTACTAAAAGCATTTATTCTAAACATAAAACTTGCAAAACCAGTGTGATACCAACAGGTAACAAATAGGAACCAGTTCTATCAACTTCAGTGAAACTCCCAAACATGACTCATGTCTGGAGAGCAGATTCAGTCTCCTGTAAAGCGTGTGCATGTTTGAGGCCTTTTAAAAAAGAACGAACTACTCTGTAAAGTATTACTGTATGCATTTCACAAGCTCACAACATTAAAAGGAAGTTGATTCTGCTTTAATAAGTTTTCATTAAAACCAGCAGCAAAAAGCAACAACTTGTGCCTGGAAACAGACACACATTTCCTAACATATACTGTTCTTTAAAACTGCTGATTTATCATTAATCAAAGCAGCGGCAAAAAAGTGAGGAGAGAGGTTAGGAGGAAGCAAAACAAACATTTTTATATTATTCCTTTGCCACACACAATTTTTTTAAAATTTATTAAAAACACTAATTAAGAGCCTAAATGAGGCCACATGAGCAATGATACCTGCACCCTTACTGAAATCACTGAGAGTTACATGTTATCCTCAACCAATCCCCCTAAACCAAACAAAAAAAACCCACAAAAAACCCCAAACAAAAAATTTTCACAAACAGAACTTAGAACTCACTCTCAAATGTAACACATGCATTAACTGCAACGGAAACGGATTTCATTCCATAAACTCTCACATCAAAAATTGGGCAATTTTACAACCATACATATCTTGAAAGCACAAAATTCAGCCCCTTAAATGCAACACAAATGTTCAAGATATATTTATATATAAACTTTATAACTATTTTATGTTTCAATTTCGAACGTTTCAATTCTTGCCAGCAAAGATGAAAGCTAACACTTAACATAATAATCCACAGCACTGCTCAGCCTCAAAACTCAGTATCCTTTGAAATGGATTACGGATTACTTTCCACTTGTCTCTTCCAAATCATTATTTTTCTGGCACCATTGAGAATCCCAATCTAGACAACAACCATGACTCAGGGTGAAATGCCATTTCCATGACTGATAAAGGTTGTTCCTTGGGACCACAGAATTTACTGAATGTCTGGGAAAGACCATCTTCCTCCACACTTACTACAGAGGCCTCAAACTTACGCTCACACAGCCCAAACATATGAACAACATGGCACAAATCTGCAACACTCGCTAAGTATCACATTTGATATAGTAAGAAATGTCATCTCCACAAAGCTTTAGTCTGAAATGCCAAACACCACATGCCCACGGGCATTCAATCCAATGTGGGCCTTTCTGCCTCTAACAAAAACTAAGAGGGCAAAAAGTCCACTAGCTAAATTGCAAACCAAACATACAAAAACTGGGTCGCGCAAGGGAGAGGAAGAAGTTTCAGCTTTCCACATAACTGACTTAGGTCTTTTAGCGCCTGCCACTCATCACGCACTGAATGAAGCGAGGATCTGCAAGGGAAAAAGATGAGAATGTGATTTATTAAACTAAACAGCCAGTTCTACACAAAAGGGCAAACGGATAAACTGAAGTTGCACAACTAGCCATAAAAGTAGCACTTCCTCATTTCAGAGGCTTTGACCATCCACATAACCTGTACCTTTAACAATTCCCTCTCCTCCCCCCTTAGAAGTTTCCTGATATCTTTAAATGAGTTTACATTCCTGTATATATACTTCCAACAGCATGCAGTAACGTGGGGGTTTGAGCTTTAGCCATAATTTGTGCTGCTGAGAAATGCAATCTGAACTGACGGGGGAGAGACAACAACTACTGTCCATTTCTGCACGTCACACTCCTGCAATCTGATGATACCATTGAAGCTCACGGTGGTACACGCACCATGACAGCAATGCACACCCGCTTCAAAGGGAAGGATGCGGCAGGATTCTGCACTGTGAACCACCTGGACCACGGACTCTTAATCTGCTGGACACAGAACAGGATGGCAGAGACCTCTTCCACACCAAAGTTTATGCCAAACAAAACTACTAACTGAGTGAGGTTTTTAATATGTTTTAGTGCTTCAACAAATACCTTTTTGTTTTGCTTTGAAGAGGGTGGTCTTAACAACATAAGCTCTTTAGAGCAAGGAACAGTAATGGAGAATTACCTTACTCAGCCTCCCACAACAGCCTTTTACTGACCAACTTGGGATACAGTAAGAGAGTCTGATCATTTTTAATTCCCAGAAAATCTCTGGCATCAGGAATAGCCCCATGAGAAGGGTGGTGGTCACTGTTAATAAGCAGCAACCAGGAGGAACCTCCTCCCAAGCTCCCACTTCTAAATGCAAAACCACAACCTAGTGCCAGAGATCAGGACCTCTGTCATCCCCTGACAAGTTACATCTCAACTGTTTTGTACTGTTGCTACAGTCATAACCCACTCTTAAAACAGCCAGGGATCAGCTGTTTTCAGAGGAACTTCAGATTCCTCTTGGGCTTAACTGGAACATCATGATGTGCAGGCAATCTCTTAAGAATACAGAAGTGTTCACAAAACATCTTATTACCCTTATAAAAACTCACAACTAAATGTGATCAAGCTGAGCAATCCAACATTCAAAACTCCAACGCATTCAACAAAAATCACATAATCCAGTATACCTCCTACTTCAGAGTACAAAGCAACCAACATCAAATCTAACCCCTTTCACTGCCGAATTTAAAAGAATTGCTTGGTCCACAGATTAATGACTAAGTCTCTCTAGTGATTCTTCTAGTCTCATAGTAAGAAATTACTTGATATTACATAAAATTAAAATAGTGGTAACACAAAACAACAACAAATAAACTGGATCAAATATTGTTGTAATAGTCAAAATCATTCAGGGATAAGTTTTTTAAGTAAATGGTATGTGGTTAGTATTGCTATCAAAATATCTGGATCTTCTCTAACTTCTTTTACGGAAGGAATTAAAAGTACTTCACAATCAACTAAATTCAAACTGGTCATCCAAATTGTCTGTATGATGGTTGAAAACCTTCCAATTGAGGCTTCTCATTTAAATGGTTCCACATGGATTTGTTTTCAATTAACTGTAAAGATTTCATTCTGAAAATTTTAACTTTGTTGACTTAACCAAGAAATCACAGCCAAGACTACTCTTACAGAGCCAACAAAACACTCAAGAAGTCCTGTCTTCCTGTCCTATCCTTCGTGGGTTTTTTAAGCAGAAAGCATTGCCCCCCAGTCTGAGGTCCTCAACATTAAAGCAAATATTGGAGACAGATTTCACTTCAGTGAATGTGAAGATAATTAACACATGCATTATTACTGACAGGAGGAAAGGCCAACTGATATTTCCAAAAGCAGTTCTCATGATTCTGACTTGGTCATGCAGACGTATGATGCCTTGTGAAACTTTCAACTGGTTAGCGGAACAGAACTTAGAGTCACAAGAACCTGTAACGAATTATGAAATTCATGAATTTTTAATTCTAAATTAAGATGTACCAGCTCCTCTCATCAGCCTGCCCCAACAAAGAGGATGCTGGTGAAACCAGGAGGATGAAGAGCAACTGCTCAAAAAAACGCAGTTGTTTTTTACTACGACAGAAGCAAAAGTACACTGAAGCTATCACAGGATATTAAACAATATCGTAAAATCAGCACATACCTTACAACACAGACAAAGCATTAAAATACTAATGGGCAAGGTGAGAAAACACTAGAATTAAAGTTGTCCTTGCAAAGAACACAAACATACAGTGTGGTCTTCTCTGTCAAACAGTTACATATATACAGATTCTTCTGGGACCAACAACTACTGCCTCAAATGCAAGCAAAAATGCCTTACAATTCCTGAAATTCCATGGATTAACTTGTAAACTATACTCTTAATTGAACACGGCAGCTTATAGCACACAGAAATGTAATGTGTATGTAATTAAAGACTATGCTGTAACCACACACAAAAAAATAAACTTGACTCTGCATTAACCTTCAGCACTTCACACCTGATTTTCCAGTGTCTACAGACAAAGTTCTCCATAAGTAACTTTGAGTTTTTTCCTTCCCCCTCTGCATCCCAGAACTCACCAAACAAACAAAGTCTGCCGAGTTACATCCCTGTCACAGGACTGAACAGGATCAGAACCGAGAAGGGGATGTGTGGGGTGTGCTGCACCACAGCACATCTACAAGCAGCAAGACAACTGTGAAGTAAATGTACTAACCTGGAGTACACCAGACCAGGTACTGCCCATGGAGAGAAGGCAGGAGTAATATTGTTGTATGCACAACAGAAAATACTTTGCTGATTACACTTTTGAGGGAAGAGGAGAGCAAAACGTCCTTTCTCACTTGCAGATAAAGATTGCTAAATAAGCTCAAAACAAGAATCGACAATCCACAATACATACATCTATCTGCTGCACCAAATGCTAAGAACACCTCATCCATCTCTTAATGCATTAATGGTACTGCTTGTATTAATAAGGGTAATAATAATTAATATAAAACACAGTGTTTTCAACACCAGCACACTGACTCCTAGCCCAGAATATGCAGCCCAAGTGGAAAATGTTCTTCTGGATACAATTCCTTAATCCTGTCAAAAATACCAGTTTCATACTTGCCAACATGAGCAAGCCTCAGAAGCACGTTTAAGACAGACATCAAGAAGAAGTTACCTAACTTGAGACATAGAGAAGAATATTCAGAGCTTTTGGCAACTATCCACAAACCAAGCTCCACAAAGTACATATAAACTTCTGAAGTTTTGGTGTTCCGTATATCAATCAACTCAAAACTTATTTCACAATAGAAGACAACACAAAGCAATTCCTTGTCCACATGGATATGCTCATGCTTCAGCTCTCTCAAGAAAACACCTCTTTCACCTCTCACTGAGGGAAAAAAAACCTAATGTGCACATCTGTATTAAACAAACTTACATTCTGTTTTAGTGCCAAACAGAATAACAATGCTTACAGGAATCACACAGTCACAACATTCCAAGTATTTTGGGCTGCCATGTCAAAATGTAATCAATGAAGCTCACCTTCCAAAATTCCACAAGCAAAGGATGAACAGAAGTTACACAAATAGTATCGACAGTTTTCACATGTATCCCCAAAAGCCCCAATGTCTCTGTCTTTTTGCGGTTTTATGTCATCATATCATTACTGACCTGAATTTCTGACTTAGGTGGCTAAGTACTATCCACAGAACTGAAAACCAACGTACACACAGTTCAGTGTTCAGATCTGACAGGGTGCAGAAACTATTCCTTTCAACCTGTTTTCACCTTTTTACCGGCAATGTGGTTGTCAGTCAGCCAGACTCCGCGTTACTCATTCTTCCACGCATAACCAGCGCCTCAGTGCACTGCCAGCCTCAGAGGAACCGCGCACCAGGCAGAGTTGTGAAGTGCCGGAGCAAGGGTTTTGCTTTCACCAGGCCAGACCAATACTCAGCGCTTCAGCGCCCTTGCCTGCCTCCCTCCCTCCCGCCGAGGCGGATCTCCGCGCAGGCTAAAGGGACGGCCGCAGGAACGGGAAGCGGAAAGGCCAGCCGAGGCTCCGCCTGAGCCGCACGGATGGGCAGCCCCACCTCGCTACTCAAAGGGTGGAGGCAAATAAGTACTGCGCAATGGAGCGACGAGCCCAGTAATTCCTTCAATGCCGGGAAGCCAGGGCGCTCGGCAACAAGGAAAGG
>NW_010173400.1:47375-48859 GCF_000695765.1 Mesitornis unicolor | reverse complement strand
GACTGGTTGCCAACTGGATTTAGTTTCATTCCAAGTTTGCAAATTGTTTAAAAAATAAATTTTTTTGAGAGCCTCACATGTCATCATATTTCCGTGTTTCATGTATGCAATCAACATAGTGGGATACAGAAGTTCATACGGGACAAACTCTTTCTGAGGATGAGGAATTAATATTATGTTTGCAAATTAGTAACATTACATCTCGAACCCTTAGTCTAGGCTTTTGGTTTTCAAAACGCAAACAAAACACACAACTTCTGCCGAAGTAGTGATTTGCTCCATTTGGAAAAACGGTTTCAGGACAAGAGTAACAAGTATCACATCAGCAAAGAAATGGTACGAAAAGTAAGCGTGAGGAACCAAAATGTGACTTTGTAGATCTATGCTGAATCAAATCAGTTTTATTTGTGGTCTACTTTCACAAGCACACTTTTAAAATTTCTAAGCTTTATTCAAACATCAGATACTCCTGCCCATCACTGCAAGAGTCTCATTTTTCAAAGTTACCAGGAGAGACAAATCTTGAACACAACTTCCAAAAAGTCAGCTATTTTGGTTTTGTTCCCATGGTGTAACTGTGACAGTATAAACGATAGCTTTATCCATTCCCTGCATAAAAGAAGCACAACTGATCAGTTCTGTCTGTCAGAAGCTTTCTGCTAAATCCAATGGGCGATTCATTCTGCCTAAAGCATTTACATGTGATGCTACAAGTCTGCCATTTACAGAATAGGACAGCTGTACACATACGGGACTACAGCTTAACATAAGACCTTCAGTAACTGTGCATAATCAGTGATGTACAAACAATTCACAGGTCATCAAGAGTTTCCTTTCAAAGGAAAGAACTATCACCTACTGCAGCAACAAATTTGCTAGCAGTAAGTTTGGCTCACTAAGGCAACTGACTGATACATTGTTGCGGTTTAGGCCCAGTGTAACTGAGCACCACAACACCCCATAAAAGGGGCTAGTCAAAATAAGGACTGGGAGGGCTTCTCACCACTTAAAAAGGTCACGGGCAAAAGACACTCATCATAAGGAGAAAATAAAAAACAAACCAATTTTAATTTGTTACCAGCATCAGAGTAGAACAATGAGAGATACAACCAGATCTTCAAGTCAAAACACCTTCAGCTTTTGTTCCAGCTTTCTTCACCTCCCCCTCTTTTGCCTTGAGGTGCAGGGGGGTGGGAGTGGGGGTTGCAGTCAGTTCGTGCCATGTCCTTCAGGGGCAAGGAGGACTCCGCCCAGTCTTTCTCACTGCTTCCACATGGCGCCCGTTCCACAGGAGAGAAAAAAGTCCTCATGAGTCCAATATAGCCCTGCCCACAGCTGCAGTTTCCCTCACACACGAACTGCTCCAGCACACACTGCTCGGAGTCACGGCTTCTTCAGACGCAGCCACCTGCTCATGTGGCCCTGCCCCACTGGTGAACTCTACAGGCTGCAGACCAGTCGACCTGGCTCTTGCCATGGGTTGT
>NW_010173400.1:20458-47334 GCF_000695765.1 Mesitornis unicolor | reverse complement strand
TCCCGCCACGGGTTGCAAAAGGGGACCTTGGGCTCTCCGTCCTCCTCCCCCCCCCCTTCTTTCTTTCCTTCAACCGACCTTGGTGTTTTCCAAAGTTATTCTTCTCAGGCCCCCACTCCTTTCTCTGCTGCAGGTCTCTTCTGATGGTTCTGAAGAGTTCCCAGCTCTCTCTTTCAGGATAGAGGGACAGTGGAGCTTAAGCTTAAGCTGGGGCCAGGCCGGCCCAGCCCAATCCGGCTGGGCAAGGCCAGGGCCAGGGCCAGGGCCAGGGCCACCTGCACCTGGGGCCACGCTGATCAGGCGGTGCCAGAGAGAGAGAAAGCATGCCCTGCACCCCCTTTAAATACATAAATTTGCAGGGGTGCTGATTGGCTTGGCCCTGGTCAGAGGTGGGTCTGACAAAGGAAAAGGGGGAGCTTTTCAGGTAGCTTCTTAAAGGGTCATCTCCATAGCCCTTCCTCCGTTACCAAAGACACAACCAAAAACCCCTCACAGAAAACCCAATACATACATATAGGATAAATTTTATCATGTAAGCCTAAAGTTTTCAACAAACTACCTACACAAGAGAAACATCTCCCACTATACTAATGTAAAGGCACTTTGGCAGTTAAAAAAAAAAGCTGCTGGACACTTTGGCATGAGGACCATAGGAGGAGAAATATATTAAAGATCATGAAGGTCTCAGTTACTTGGAAAACAAGTACAGTAATAGAATATTATATACATATATGTATGAGATAAAGTACACATTTATATATAGTATAGGCACATGTTAAGACCAAGCCTGTTTAGTATATCTTAGTGTCATTGTTTATATACATTTTTGTATACATTCATTATATAAAAATATTTGCTATTTCTGAGTAGAACTCTGCACTGATTTTCCTCAAAATGAGCAAATATTTTATGGGAGATTACCTCATAATTCTAACTTATCTGATCTATGTTATAAACTGATTCTTTGCACACTCAAGGCATGATCCACCCCAAACCTACTTAGATTTTCTCCTCCACCTTAGCCATAATCTTAGTATGAAAACACATGTGATTATAGAGCCTTGCTTAATGAAGACATAGAATACATTAAAACCATAGCATATATGAATGAAAATACTAACTGAAGGGTTAAAAAACACAGACTACCAGAAAGGTTGAAGTCCTAGATTAGTAATCTGCTAATTAAGACGCCAGACAGATAAGCTATCTATAGTTGTCAGGATGTGAACAAAATGAGTTCACAATTAAACAAACAGTGGAAGAAAGGTTCAAGCAGCTGGATGTAAGTTTTCCAGTGGAATGTTGCCACTGCATTCACATGTAGGCATCTTGCAGAAACATAATTATTTCACTGAAATGCCATTGGAGAGGGGGTTGAAATTAAGAGCATAAGCAAGGTCTTTTGTTTCCAAAAAATCTTTTGATCTCAAGCCTTTTAACTTCATATTCTACTTTAACATAATACTGAAATTTAAATGAACCATCTTGATTTTATCAGTGTAAAATCTTTCCATTCAAAAACTCAACCCTTTCTTGAAATTTCACTAAATGGCATGTTCCAAGAGTGTGTGAGCATGTGCACCCACACCTGTGTTTGTGTGGTTTTTCTCTGGTTGTATTTCAAACTGGAATGAAAACAGATTTTGAAAGAATGCATCAAAACTCCCACAAAACTGAAATTCCGTTTTTTTAACCGGAAGTCTTACAAAATGCACAGCAGGAAGCAGAATGATGTGCAGTTCTAGGGTATTCTACCCTTGCAGATTATTTATAGGAATAAAAAAAAGAATCTGATGCAGCAATGTTGAAATGAAGAGACAAACAGACAAACCCAAAAGCTCTAACTCATAATGTTGAAGTTAAAATATGACCTCTGAAATATCTTCAAGAGATACTTCTCAAAGATATTGCTCCTATAGTAGATCAAAAGATGGCTAAGAATTATAATTCAGTGCTGTGCCCTAACTGATTTGGGATATCAGTTTACAACTTTCCATAAGAATTTTTGGCAGCATTTTTGTGAACACTGCCAATCAGATTTGCAACTTAACGTCCATCCAGATTAGTTTCTCACACAAAGTGTTCTTTATTAGGACAAGAAATACCTGACCTTTCACTATTAAGGTTTGCATTATCAGGTTGTTGGCACTAAGTAAATAATCTGCGACTCTTACTTAGCTTCTCATATTTTTTTGAAAGCTAGGAAAGACAGCCTGGGCCTTCTGACAGAGTTTGCATGGCTACATCTGGTAAGAGCAATTTAACAGATACCCTCAAGTCTGCAATTGATGGAAAAGGAACATAAACTTGTCTCTTGAAGGAAATCATCTGGCCAAATATCACTCAGTGTGTAACTTTGTATTCATGAATAAATGATTGAGAAACTGGAAAGGAATATTTCCAGCAGCACCTTCTTTCTGCCAAATTTGGGACTCCACAAGGTCAGATTTCCAACTAGGATGCAGTTGCAAAAGGTCCTATGAGCTAAGACTTTTTTTCAGTTTCACATTGTCAATCTATGAGCAATGCATCTGCTACAGAAATAAAAACTGAAAACAGATAAAAATGTGATTTTTGGTGTCTCATTATTCTAGCTGATGTTCAGTTACCCACAAGTCACATGCAGACTTCAGAGCTGGATAAATTAGATAATGACTCTTATTGGTACACTCATAAAAAACTGTCTCAAATTACTAAAGTAGACATTATTCCACTATGTTGCCTTGCACTGTTCCAAAACAGAAGCATCATGTAGATACAGCTAGGACTGGATTGCCTATCAATGAGCACATGTGCTTATACAAATCACAGAAATCATAAACCAAAACTCTGCCAAAAAATCCTGTGCCAAATTAATCCAAAATCCATACAGATGTGCCAGTTTTTCCATGAAAAGGTGAAGCAGGTTTCCTGCAGATGTAGTTCTTCGCCACTTATCTTCATCCCTCTTCAGTGAGACATTTCTAGCTTACCCTCACCGCATCCTCTGTTATATCCCCAGTGATGACAGGGCACGTTGCAATTATTCTAGAGCTTTGCACATGCTCTTTGTCAAGAAAGTGCTGAACAAAAAGTATAAATGATGAATTGTCATATTTGATTAATTATCCTAGCCGTTTCTTCAGTGGGAGCACTAATTTAATTCTCTTTCCTCTACACAGAAGTTAGCTTCCATGAAACTAGAAGGAACCTAATTATTTCTGGGATCTTGATGAACTTGACCAACCATTTCGATGCTGAAGCTTCCCTTAGCTTCGACAGGTAGAAGTATTTGACAAAAAGAGCATGTTCACATAAGCCTCATTTGCTTGGTAAATCAGGCGAAAAATCTCAAAGCCCAGCAAATGGCCTACACAATTCCAGTAAAATATGAAAAATTAGCCATGCAGCTACACTTGCAAAAGAAAACATACAAATTAACACAAATTGACAAGAACAACAAAACCCTTGCTTTTTCAAAGACAGGTATCGCATATGAATCTCCCAACATAAAAGTGGATGGGAATTACCATACTTTCTTAGAAAACAGTTATGTGGACTTCTAATTAGAGAAACTGTATCGTACAATAATTATATGAAAATAGGCCTATTGTATGAATAACAGCCATTCCAAAAGTCATGCCTACTTTTTTTATGGAATAAATCCTCTTCATCAAAAAGTCATCAAAGGTAATACCATGGAAGAAAACCAAATTAAATTTCTGTTATTCATACTTAAAATATTAAAAGGGGATGGGAAGATACGATCCAGCTCTCCTGGAGGGCTATTTTTAGAAAGAACAAGGTCCTGGATGTGAACAGAGCCTACTGCTCTGGTTCATGCCAGCACAAGATGACCTTGCTCTCACGACCCAGTCTGATAGCACAATGAGAGGCTGCAAATGGTTTGAATGGAGACTGAGCTGTATCAAGCTGTAAAATCATAGCATACACAGAGGCAGAGTTAAAGTTGTCACAGTGTTGGCAATTAAAATGTTTTTGTCTCAAATTGCTTTGAATGGTACAAAGTTTTTTTCTCTCAGGGTGTTCTCAAAGGTGATTGCTCACTTACTCATGTTGAGAATACGAGAGAGAGAGAGTTTTACCTCCCTCTGGCCCAGGCAGCTTGTAAAAGTGGTGCATGACTGGACATTGGTGGCAGCACAGGGAGTTGTGTCCTCCCAAGGAAGGGAAAATGAAAACAGATTCACAAAGTGGATTTACAATTTACAGCGTTAGTTACAGCATGTATGCCTATCCTGTTTTATTGACTAGCCCTGGCCAAATCTTTTCCCTCAGTTGCTGTTCTTGGCTAACCTTGACGAAGTCGTACCCGTTGCCATGAAACAGCTTCCTTCACTCTCACTCGTCATAACCCTCTAATTGCCTTTAGTGCACTCTGATCTTCTGCTTTCTTTCTCTGTCCTGCCACCTGTAACCTGGTTAGCTGGAAGCCGACACTTCAGGATTACATGAAGTACTTTTGTGTAGCTGCTTTGCATGTAAAGGAGGAGAAACTGGTCTCTGTAGAGAAGGATGACAGTATCTATTAACAAAAGAAAGTGCTTGAGAAACACTGTCCCCCTAGCAACCAAATAAGGCTGTAGCCTCAGCCAGACCTCTTAGGGTCCTCTGGAACGAACTGGTATCCTTAACCATTCCTACCGGGAGGCTTGTGCAGGGTATATAATCGGCATTTAATTTCTTTCTAATTGCAGTGACTTATTTTGTGTATGCCTTCGCACAGCTGAGAACTGAAGCCTGTGGAGTACTCGCTACTTTCCCAATGGACTTAGCATTAGAAGCAGTATTGTAACAGTTATTTTAAAAGTAAACAGGATTCAAAAGGCTGCATCTGTCTAATTTCATGCTGCTTTCTACTGATAAAAGCTTTAGCTTGCCTTTTAATTATTTCCAATATTACGAAGGTATACAGCAACATATGATCTACTCTGATTTCTGGACTTAGCAGAGCTGCTCTTAATGCTGTTTCTGAACATATGTTCTGTTCTTACTTTTAAAATAACTGCGAGAGTACGTCATTCATTCTGATGGCACCACAAATATTCTATTGATGCATTAATGACAGCACTGAATCTAAAGAAACATTTTTACTGAAAATGTATGCAACCTGCAGATTTATTAAAATGACTGCTAAATGCGGGAACCTATTTAAATATGTTTTTTGATTAACGTTTCTATTGCTTTATTTAAAGAGTTCAAGGGGTAACAGACACAAACTGGTACACAGGAGGTTCCACTTAAATTTGAGAAGAAACTTCTTCTCAGTGAGGGTGACAGAGCACTGGAACAGGCTGCCCAGAGTGGTTGTGGAGACTCCTTCTCTGGAGACATTCAAAACTCGCCTGGACGCCTTCCTGTGTAACCTCATCTAGGTGTTTCTGCTCCGGCAGGGGGATTGGACTAGATGATCTTTTGAGGTCCCTTCCAATCCCTAATGTTCTGTGATTCTGTGATTCCTTTGATGAAAAAAAACACATTACATGTAAACTGGAAGTACAGTCCTGATTCTTTTAAAGATTCCTCCTTTATACAATTACAGCAAGATTAAGAATTCTGCAGAAGAGCTGTAGAATCACTAAGAAATAGTATCATTTGTATGAAGTACTCAGGCTTTATCTACATCTTTTAAGGTAATTAATACAAATTTTTTTAAGTAGTTCATTAAATAAATTTCATATTTGCTAGCTTAAGCATGTGATGTTGAAAATTGCCCAACTTCCAGTCTGGATGTTATTTAGCAGAAACCTCCTCCAGGATTTCTGAAATGCAAATACTCATCAATGGAGAACTTCACAGAAGCAAAAATGATCATTTTATTTTGTAAAAAACTCAGTAACAAACTAATCTGAGGTTAGTTACCAGCTGAAGTACTTAAAACAAGCTGTTTAAAAGCCAATCAACTAACCTGCTTTCTCCTCCTTCCCCAAGACCCAGCTTCTTCCATTAGAAGAATCAAAGTTATATATATTCTAGTCTGACCTCCTTAGTTCCCTTCCAGCCTGAATTATTTTCTGATCCTACTGATGCCCCATGATAATAAAGAATTTTAATACTGCAAATATGTACATTTAACTGAGAAGGTTGTCCATAGGTTGGAAGCTATATTGAAGAAATAGCTTCAACTGTAGAATAGCAGATAAGTAAATATGATTCCTCCAGGGATGCTGGCACTAGGCAAAGCTGCCAGGGCATGATGACACTGGAGCAGGATTGGTTTGGTAGGGGAATGGATGAGGTGTGTTTGTAATGTATGAACCATATAATAGGTTCAGTAATCCATGAGCCATATAGCTTTAAAATCTTTATTTCTGCTTGATGTGAATTTGACTTTAGCATAAATTTACTTTAGCCATGTAGATTTTTTCGCAAAAAGGTGTATCTGAATATCTCTGCTTTTTAAAAAGCTTGAGGTAAACATTTTGAAATAAAAGAGTGTTTAATTTCAGATGCGTTGAATGTTCATCCAGTACTCACATCGTTTCTAAGACAATTAGATACACGAGTACCTTTGGGGGAAAAAAAAATGTAATGGAAAATTCAAAGGAAACATGAAAAATATTCACAAATCCACTACAAAACTGTAAAAAATCAACCTAAAAAAAAACAACTTACTGTGCTCTGGGTTTTATTACAATATTGTTAAAACTGTGAGGCAACAGCTGTCTAGAATGGTGCTTTCTAACTTTCTGTCACCTTTGCTCCTTTCCAGTATTAAACATTTTTCATTCTTTCCAACTACATGTTACCCCCGCATCTGGAACCTCTCCACTACTGATCTCAATCTACACAATTGCTTTGCCTTGGCAGTTCTTGTTGGCTCCCAAAATTGTTTTCAGTCCAAGAGGTGGTCCAAGTGAAAGCTCTATTCTCCACCACCATTTTCTTTGCCAATTCTCCCAAAGTCACTGGTCTTTGTTGCTGGTTATCATCTGTGTGCTTCATTCCCTCTCTTCTACACACACTTAGCGTCCTTGGTAGGTCATTCTTCAGCTCTGCATTTCATTTGAACCTGCTCCCAAGCCTCACCTTTGGTATTCTTCCAGCTGCAGCCTTTGTGACTCTCCAAAAGAGAAAGGTACTCCACTGGAATTATATCACTATAGTTTAGGACAGGATTTGGCTCGCCTTTAAATTATTTATCGAGATTAATAATTTGCAACATAATAGAATATTTTAATTGAAGAGAAATCAAATTCCTTTGGTTACAATCTCACTAAGAGCTGCTTCAATTTGCAATAACTGCAGACATAGAATGAAACTTTCTAACAACAGGTAAATTTTATAAATTTCTAAGTGCTGTATAGTTTTTTTATTTTTAATCTCAAATTTGGCATTTACTAATCATTAAAATGGTAATCTATATACATTCCATTGTGTATAATCTAAATGACGCACAGGAAGAGTTGTCAGCATTTCCTTAGATTTTTTATTAGTTACAAAAGAAAATATATAAAATAAAGTATAAATCATGGCCATCCTAAAAAATACCTTTGACTCTCCAGGTTTTTGTGTCTGGGAAGACATAACTTTATTAAATTAATTTTAAAAATAGAAAACATAGCAGGAAAGAATTATGTGGCAAAATATTTTAGAAAAATCGGATCATGTATAGACTAAAAACGTAATGAGAAATTAAATCAGATGGGACAATAATGAGAATGAGTGTATGTATGTCAGACAGATTGAACCTTAAACACAGGTGGTAGCTGCATGAAGAAACATAGCATAATTTGCACTATTTTATACTACATCTGCAGTATCCTGTAGCTTACTATCTTTATTGTATTGATCCCCACAGTACTATTGCAAGGCAAGGAAATGAAATTTCATTTATTTCACAGATAAATAACAGTGATGCAGAAACTGTAACCACACTGCTCAATAAAACAGAACCAGGACCCATCCTGTGGCTTTGGGGTCAGCTGACACAGCCTGGATATCTCCACAGTGTGCATAGCCCTGGATTATTTTTTTGGCTCATGAAGTGTTTCTGTGGTCTTAAGACATTATTATTGCAGACGTGAGTTTTTTCTACTCAAAATGTAGCAGGTAATGTAAAAGCTTTGTTCAGTCTGTTAGAATACACACTCATGGCATTTACAGATATGTGGGTAGGGGTTGCATGTCATTAAGCATGTTATGATGGTACAAAGAGGTAATGAAGGGTGAAAAGTCTGCTGGGAATCTCTTAGAGAACTAAGTAGGGTACAGAGACTCAATACAAGCTTTTCTTTACCACCCAGTGGCAAGAATTTGGTGTGACACACGGCTTACAAGCTTTTTATGAGGCTAAGTTGTTGTCTTCCCTGAAACAGGGATCTGTATACCTTAAAATAAACTTACCGGGTGGTCTAGATACACTATGGTCACTTTGCCCAGCCATGGAAACCCAATGGAGTAGATTTTTCTCACACTAATTAAATGTAAGGCACATCTCTAGGGTGCAAACTTACACATTACAAGTTGTGTTCCAGGGTATAGAAAACACAATGACACTGATACCAGGCAATACATAACATGGAAGATGACACCATTGTACAATGATTTGGCTTTGTTCATTCTCTCTGTGGAAAAGTTGCTTCCATAAACCATTAGGGAATTTATTTCCTAACAGATCTCACCTTCGGCAGTGTTCCTCTGGTGGCTGAGTTCCCTTGGGTCCATATTTATGAAAAGTGCACTGGTATTTCTATTACATGTCTCTAGACTAAAATATGGTGTGAAAGAGAAACAAGCACTCACTCATTTAGCTATTAAAGCAAGTTGATAAGATTCACAATTCATGAACTGTGAATTAACATACAAACGGAATTAATGAACTTACACAAATTCATAGACTTATGTTAAATGAATTAATGTACTAACTGTAAGCGGAGGTAACACATGGAGCCTGATGTTGCATGGAAACACTCTGCCAACTCAACTATATGTTAACATTGCTATCAAAAAGAGACAAACAGAAATCCAGCATATTCAATCTAGAAGACTAGTGCCATCATTTAATCCATCCAAATGGATGGTCTAGCACAACTAGACCTTTTCCTTGGCACAGAGTAGAATTCTCTTAGTTAAGGCAAATCTGCCTAAGTCTACACAGCCAGCATTCAAGTGGAAGTATTTTGCTATCAGGATAGCACAGCAGAGGTTAGTGCATCATGATGGGCTATAGATGACAAAATATTCTTTCTATATGAAAAAAAAAATAGTATGTAGCTAGGGTACCTGATGATTATTGAAGCATAAGCAGTGGGGGAGTTTGTGTTCTCATCCTTCCTCTGTTATAAAACATGCCCATGAGGACTATTTCTTCCCAGTGGTGACCAGCTTTAAAAAACTACCCTGCTTCGTTTTATCAGCATACTAAAGCTACAGCTCACTGAAGTCAATCCTGTTGCACCAAATGAGAATTAGGAAACTAAATGTCTTTTGCAATAGTGACACAATAGAGGACAACTGGTCACAACAAAATCATGACATACCCTCCTGTCACTCATTATTAAGATTTCCTTGGAATGAGAGGAACATGCTGTCCTATTGCAAAAATAACAGTGTGCTTGGTTGTGAGCCAGAGTCAGTGATAAATACATTTCTGATTACAGCCAGAAGCTTAATTTACAAGCATCTGATTAAAAAAACCCCAACAAACAAAAAAAAACCACCTTTCAGAAAATACAGTGATATAAATAAGACAATTATGATCTAATGCACTGAGCACAAGATTGGAGTCATAAGATTTGGCACTGTTTCCACTAACCTGCTATATGACCACGAGCAAGTCATTGGATGTCTCTAAGTTACTTTGAGCTGGTAATTAGCTACCTTTGGACACAGCTAAGAGAGCAAGGCTTCAACTGTGATCTATGGATAGTGTCCTGTTTATATAGAAAATGTTTCCATAATTTTAAGGAGAGATTTACAGTTTCAACAGTTGGAACTCCTTAACTGAACTATACCTTGCCTGCAGGTATTTATACTGGGGAATTTTAGTAGAATTATGTGCCCACGTGATATGATTAAGGCCAAAGGACTAGAGGTAATCCAGCTTTATGCAAAATAAGATCCATGCTGTACAAGTTCCACTCATAGGTTTTGCTACAAAATATACTGGTCTTCTAAAAATCTGCATTTGTTTCAAGCCAGTGTATTACAACCGTATCAGATAAGCCAGATCAGCAAAGTGAATATCATTTATCTTCTGAGTTAATGATCAGACATTTATTTTTAAAGATAATATACTGCTCTGTGTCCCAAATGAGCCAGCAATATGTGATTGAACAGAAAGTATGCAATTACGTGCTGATGTTCAGTAGGCAGAGAATAGTCCTGAGTGACTCCAGTGATAAATGTATCATTGTTTGAAATAAATGCACTGAGCTATAACATCAAAGTTAAATGCCAACCCTCTAAAACTTTCTGGTTCTGGAAAAGAAATAAGCAAACATTTGCCATCACAGCCTGCGAATGACCATATAGCCTTTTTAGTAATAATTCTAATGGGGTGAGCCTTTTAGCGCTCTGTTATTTTGGTTGTCCAACTTTCCCTATAATATATTGTTTTCAATTGCTTATAGAGTTGGCAAATTTAAAACATTTCCCCAATATTTTCTATTATTAGTCTCAGCTTTAAGAGTAACATTTTGGAAAGTTTAGACAAACTTTTTTGCTGTTTATGAGAGCATGCTTAAGGGAGAAGATTGTTTCAATGACATTTTATTCATATTAACATTTACATTTCCCCTGTCTGTTGGTTCTGCAACTTCCCTGGTTCAGTATATGAATTTGTAACAAGTCAAAATCTAAACCTAACATACTTTTGGGGTCCTATGTAAACTGCCACAGATGCAGCAGAATCTGGAAGTTTGCTCTGAAAATGTCAGTGCATTTCTTTAAATGTGCCCACATTGTTCTGAAGTAACAACAGGCACCAAAACACATGAGGAACAGATCTTTGCTTTCCTGGTGCATGTTTGTTTTCGTTGGGAGCCTTCTCTGATTCAGAGCACAGACGGAACCGAGCTTTAAATCAGGATCACTCTTATTTTGTTAAGGAAAGTCTTCTCTGTAAAACTCATATCATTTACTTTAGAAACTGTAAGATGCTCACTGTAATAGATGAGGAACTATAGGGAGAGAAAGAATAGTTGTCTCAATAAAGAACTGGGCAGGCATTGGAGAGCTGTGTTTTATTGCCAGCTCTACCACACGCTGCTCATGCTATGCTAGACAAATCAACAATTTTTTAGATAGATATTCCTTATACAGATGATAAGGCAAAAGGAAAATAAAGCTCTTGCTTTGTTTGAAAATCGTTTGTCAGAACAGGTTTTCATGGGTTATCTTTCCAAAATTTCTCAATTTCAAAAACAATTTTTAAAACATTATTGGAAAAGATTGATTTTTTTTTATCCTTTGGATAGGAAAAAGACAAGGAGAAGAAGAAAAAAAAGCTATGTTTCACTTTTATATGTGCATAAATTAAGATCATAAAGCAAAAAAATTCAAAGGATCTGACTTTCAAGTTTTCAAAAGCATTATTCCATCTGGCTTACATTTTGCCCAAAGAAATAGATTCTGCTAGCTGGGAAGAGGGAGAGAACAGCACTTAGGAAGCGTATTCAGCAGAGCCTAACCAGGCTTTGACCTGTGAAGCTGCGCTCCTACACTGATCCGTGGTGACAGTACAAAAGCGTGCGTAGGCAGCGAGAGGAGGCGTACGGTTGCTGAATCCATGCCAGTGCCATTCCACTGGCACAGTCCCCTCTCGGGGAAGGGAAGTCGATGCAGAAGCGCCTGCACGCTGAAGGCTGCAGCTGTGTGCACCGAGTACTTATGCTAATTTCCTCCAACCTGGGAAAGGATCGGGGGCGGCTTTATCACCAACACAGTATACCTCTGCTAAACACTCGCATTTTTGCTTGGGGTAGTGAATAGAATTAAGCTCCAAGAACAGAATCTATTAATATGAATGGAGAAAAATAATCAGTTCATTTGCTACCACCGAACTCGGAGTTTTTCCACTGGGTTTTAAGGTCCATAGTAGGCGTGCAAGTTCAGGGAGTGGCTCTGAGGAGTTAAAGAACAGCGGTTCAAAAAAGGACACAAAGGCAGTTACAGAAGATGCAGGGAAATGAAATAATTTTTCTTTTATCACAATGCTTGCAGTTTCTGTTTTGACACTGGTGGCACAAGAATAAATGCCAAGAAAAGAAATTTAATCTACATTCAAAGAAATGTGATTTTAAAAAGACAGATCAAACCATATTCTCAATACCTGGTGACAGTGTTCTTGAAATAAAGGACTGTTTCATGTGAAAATAGTCATGGATTAGACCTACCTTCTGAATTTTATCCTAGGACAAATTTTCTATAGCACTACTAAAACTAATGTATTTTTATGTATTAAAAAACCCAGAAAAACTATTTACCTGATACTCAGTTTTTGTTGGAGGTAATTAATGCACATAACAAGGCACTATGTCTTTAGATACTGCTTTCTTTTTAATCATCTGTTACATAGCTTTATAGATTTAATTTCAATGCCTGGCAAGCCGAGAAAACTGCTATTATGGGACCCTTTTGCAGCTTGGGAAAACAGAGTTAACAAACATATAACTTCCAAGTACTTACACAGGCAGGCTATTTGCAAAAGAATTACATAATGCTATATTTGACTGCAGTTATTCTTATTAATATGTATTTTTTTAGACAGTGGTGCACTTCTAGACCCCAGGCCAAACGAAATTGTTCATCCAATGCTCAATAAAATTTTGAACCTTTAACAGAAACAAGATGGGATCATGACTGTAAAATGATAGAAAAATGTACAGAGTTTTGATTCTGGATATATTCAATTTTGCCTCACTGAAGGTAAATCTGTTTTGCAAATGCAGAATGAATATGTCTTTATATTTCTGCCAACACCCACCTTAGTTTACTGCTGCTAACAGAGAGGCTATCACAAGTGCTCTGGTTTGTAATATAAGAACAAAAACCTCCTGGGTCTCTGGGGTGGGAAACAACAGTAACAGTTATCAGCTTCCAATCCTTGTTCTCGTGAATTGATGTGGTGACACATATTTGCATTTCTCTGATAACAAATGATAGGGCATGCTAATAGCTATTTAATAGTTGAACAATTATTTCAATTCATGTTAACCCTAATTACATTTTCTATTAAATCCAGGGAGCAATTTCCCCATCTCCAATGGGAAGAACCACATGGTGAGGCTTACATGCAAAGAAGGGTCTCTAAAGCTTTTCTCATACCAGTTCCTGGTGGGGGGAGGTCCTGCAGAAACTGTGACTTTTCAGTTCTTGTCTCTTTCCCCAGTCCTAGGAAGGTGAAGGATCAGAAAGCTTCAGGATATGAACTGCCCTGAAGCAACAATATTTAGCTTTGCTGATCCTCTTTGGCCTGATAGCCCACTGGACATAGCCACCTGACCCAAGCAATAAAAATAACCCAGGACCCAAACTCTGCTGTAAAAGCTGGGTGCAGGGCAATTAGCAAGGCTGCAAAAGAGTGATTTTCACTGTCTCTTTTTGTGGAATCTGATAGGGTCCTTCAGGAGAGGACTGCCATGGAAATACCACATCCCCGTGTGCAGAAGGCATCCATAGAAGCGTTATCTCCTAAATGGCACAAGGAAGCAAATAGACCCAGAGGACCTCTTTTGGTGAGCACAGGTGAGGTGGATTTGTTCTTCAGACTCCCTTGCTTTGTTTTGTTCAGCAAAGAAGAAACAAGAGCATATAAGTAAAAACAAATTCCCTCTGCATCTCCAAAAAAGATTAAATTATTCCCTCACATCTGGAATGTCAGCCCTGGTTCTTCTTTACCCTCTAATTAGTTCATTACTAATAGGTAGTTATTGAATCCCACATGTGGTCCATCTCTATTATGTAAGTGAAGGTTTTGTTTGGGAAACCTTGAAACAGTGTAATCAGAAATACGGCCATTGTTCATTCTCACTGTTGACTAATTTCGTTTCGCCTTAAACCTATGATTAATTTTATACTATGGGAAATTAATTATGTTTATGTTCTAATGATCAGCATTAACCTAATTAATGGCCATGAAAATTCCCAAGCAAAGCACTTATTTATATTAGAATTAAGATTGTAAATAAAACTTCTAGTAGAACACTAATGCGCTCAAAGGCTACAACCACAAGAAAACATGTAGCATTATAAAATGACCTCCATAATGAGTTTCTGATTGGTAACTCTGCTACATGAGGTAACAGCATTTATATACGTTAGAACAAGTAACTCGGAAAGGAGCTGCTGCACCCTGGAAAACACAGGCCAGAGATGCAAATTAGCTGGCTAGAGTAGAGAATGCCACTGCCAAATCACAGGACAAAAAAGGAGCATTATCTTAATTCTTCCAGGAGACATATGGCCTTCCTAACCTAAGCACAAGTCTATATTAAAGAGCTTGCATATATGGAGCCCACAGAAAATGTCCTAAGTCCACTTTTTTTTGTTAAAAAGTTACTCTTTACTATGTTATTCTACACAGCCCTTCTGGTAATTAAATAACACCAAATAACTCAAAGAATCATTACCAGTCCTCTGGGATAATATAGTTATTCATGCCTGAATCTGACCCTCCTTTCATTTACTTTGTTACAAAAAGCTTTCTTTAACATTACTTGTTGCGAACACTCCCAGATTTAAGCCACTTTGTAATACAGGGAACATACTGCTTAATACGATCCCCACAGGCTACCTATCATTCCCAAGTACTTGGATGACTGCAATTAAAGTATTTATTTAAGATAAAAGCTTTGTATTGAATTAGAAATCCGCTTCCACTTGAACAAATAGTATTGTTTTACGTATTCATATACAGGTCTCTCTTGAATGCTCTTGCAGCTGTATGCTGCTCAGAGTGAGTGGGATAATCTTCCCCAGACATGCAGAAATAATACTTGGAAATACAACTCTCAGCTTTTGTGGGGCTCAGGATGAATGGGGCAAGCACTAATTCTCCTGTCACCTCCCAGCTCTTGGTTAAACAATTTATCTCAGTTATCAACGATATGCAAAGAGTGCCAGAAATGTATCAAGTCACTATTACATCTTATCAATTATGCATTGTCTCCAAACACAATACAGTTCATGATGTCTAAAACACAAACCAGAAAAACAGAGAATGTGTTCCTCCAGAGCTGCATCATATCACTTATGCACAAGATAAAGATTTTCACTCTGAAGTGAATTCCTTTTTCTTCTTGTCCTATAGTTCCTAGTCTATGTTACATATTAAAAACATAAAGACCACTAGCCTATTAAAGAATTAGTGAAGGTAAGATCCTGAGGAGATGCTAGCTCCAGCAAACTGATGGTTTACCCTAAGGAAGAATTTCTGAGAAAGATTTTTAGTTTCCTCTTTCTTTACATCTACATTAGCTAGGTTACATTTACATTTGTGCCTGAGTTTCCCTCTCCTGGGTAGTAACCACACCTGCATCTCCCAGTGTTATTGAAGGTGTTTATACAGATGGAGTAATTCATGGGTGGCTGCGCTCCAGCGTATGCCATGGGCTGTTAACTGTTTTGTCTTTCACTTTACTAGCTTCAGTACCTTGAGACAGCGTATCACGCATGGTAACTTTAATGATAGAGCTGTCCCAAACTGAAAAGATCTCTAGTAAATGCTTTTTGGAGGGCAAGAGATTTATCTTGGTCTGGTTTATCAGGTCTTAAATTAATATTCCAGTATTGATTTTTGTGGACTGATGTCTTAAAAATCTGTATTAGTTTTCAATATCCCAAAGTATTCTGCAAAATATATCTATTTCCAGAGACTTGTATCGCACTGATCTCTACATACATGAAGTTTTTTCAGTCCCCTTTAGATATCAATGGTTGAAATCCATGCTTTGGAAATGAATTTACCTCAACATGGAAAGCCTGGGTCCTTTTTTACAAACATGCAGAACAGAAAAAGCTGCAGGTATTGTGCAGGCAATTTTTTTGGTGTTTGCTATCTTGGCTTTTTGAAAATCAACAGGTCATTAATAATTTTTTAAAATTATTATCATGATGAGAAATAAAGCAAAGCCAACTTTTTTGATTGATGGAGATTTACTAATTGAAAGTTTTTATTGCTATATACCTAATTTTGAAGTTACTGACATCAAATGTTGTAAGTATGATATATGACTAAATTTAAATTTCATTTTAGGTAGTGCCAGTCCTTAAAGCCTCAGTCTGTCTTCTTCAACCACACTTTACAAGTTCAAACATCAGTTTGGCTTCAGCACAGTATTTGTAACAGGCTCACATGTACAGGTTTGAAAAAAATTCTTCTGAACTCATGTAAGAAAATGGTTTCATGTTTGTAGACACTCAACATATACAATTTATTAAGACTGCATTGGAGATGTTAGTAATAAACTCATAATTGCACCTTGGAAAAGTAACTATAACTTATCAATTTTGGTATTATTTGTCATTATGAAACACCTTTCCCTTCATTTTGACAACCACAAAAACAGTAACGTTTAGGCTTTAATATTTTTAATTCAACTTATATGTCCAAAAATGAATGAATACCACAGGAATAATTCAATGCACAAACAGAAAATGAGAAGGCTAAAGGCATTACAGAGCAATGCAAACACAGACAAAATACCACTGTGGTGTTGGACCAGACCTACACTCCTGGTTCAAGCAAATTTTCCAGAGAGAAACAGAGTTAATACAACGAATGCAGTACAGCTTCAAAGGAGTGTGTCCGTCCTCTGGACATCTATATATCTTCTCTAATATACTACAATAAACCTCTGCTTGTTGCTGAACACAAAGCTGAGTACAAACTTTGGAAAGGAAACCTTGTGCTACCCTGTTAGCAGAGAGGGAATGAATGGAGACATGTTCAGAGACACAGCCAGGATATTTTAGGGCCCCACCAGTTCAACTGCTTGTTTTCCTTTTGAAGACCATTTGCAAAGAGAGTAACTTAAAACATCTCTAAATTATTCAGGGAGATTTGACCTGCATGCAGCTGACAAACAACTAGGGAGCATTAAGTTTACCTTTGGAGGCTTTCCATAGCTATCTGGTGGGGTCTCTAGTAGGACTGGATCACCAGGACCATCAAGGGGCTCCTCTTCTTGTGAAGTCCATGGCAGATTTTGAGAGGAGGGGGAACGCTTTCTCGCATAGCAAGAATTTAAAAAATAGTTTGGTATTGCACAAATTAAAGATCCAGGAAATTCCATATTTCTAACTGGAAAAAAACCAAGTATTTGCCAGTGCTAAAGAAAGACAACAAGTTGAAGATCTTTTTGAGTGTTTTTGTTCTTTTATCCAGATAGAAGGAACAGCTTTTTAAATTCACTCCACCATTATCTGGAACAAACCCAAACAAATATAATGGTATATATAAATTCACCTTTGAGCCAGCATCTCGTGTTTCAGCACTTCAGTCACGGCATCTTTCAGAACAGTACATCATCCATATGCTTCATACACATCTTTTACCTTCTCAGTAAATCAGAAGATGGATGCTAGAATCCAGAATGCAACTTTAAAAATTCCTTTGGTTTTTTTTAGCAGGCTTTATTGAAACAGAGGGTTGAGCACATTTTGTAATGGGAGATGGCAACCTCTCCATTATAGTTCAGATAAGCAATTAATTGGAAATGAGATTATCCATCAAGGAACATTTATGGTAGCTAAACAGGAACATTCTAAACTAATGAAGAAAAACAAAATATATGCAGATACAATAAAGAAGAATAAACTCCTTTTCACGGTAACTGTATGCAGTATGAGAGAGGTATAAAAGCATCACATGGGTCCTAGTCCCACAGGATCTTCAAAATGGTGCTTCTGTTTACAAGGAAAGTGGGTGGGGTTAGGATTTTTATTTAAAAACAAAACAAAACAAAACAACCTACAAACCCCCAAAAAACCCAAACCTCAATTAATCTCAAGATCATGTTCCCAGTAAAAGAGATTTTCCTAAAACACATTTGGTCAGTAGCTAGAAGAAAATAAAGACTGGCCAGGACTCATGTACACCATAACTAGTATCTCTGTGAGCTTTTATTCAATCTCATCCTTTGAACTTTTCTTCAGATTAATTCCTTCAGATTAAATGAAGATAACTGATGAAGTTTGCTAAACTTCATATGGTGCATGATCAAGCCCCCTTACTTGTACAACACTCAAATAGCAAACATTAACGCTTTCTAAGGCTTGTTGCTGTCACTTTACCTGCGTGGACTACAGCTGCATCATTGCGTGTCTCAGGGGTCCCTCAACCTAAGTGATGACATTCAGTCCTAAACCACTCTCACATCTCACTCATATGATGCCCCCTCACATTTATTACAACAACATAGTTAATTGATAAAGCAAAATTATGACAATGAGAGCATAGAGTTATTTACATCTGGAGCTTCATAAGAATGTTGTGCTAGGTAATTCTGTGTCTCTGTTTTGGCTTTGTTATAAATTTGAGATGAGCATCATCAGCTGAGTTAGAGTGTGCTAATCATGCCACTACTCCCACTGACTTTCAAATGAATTTGAGTATCCACAGCCCTTCCAGACTTCCAGAATCACAGCTTAATGCCATAAATATGCTTTCCCAACTGTATTCTTACTCAAAAAAAAAATCATCTGATTTGTACTCACAGCTTGTTCCTTCACTATTTGGCATCTAAGCATGCTGGTAAATCTGATCACTTCTGTTAATGTTTTATAGTGAATGCTTCATACTTGGTGTTTTCAAGCCTTCCAGAGGTCAAGAAGGAAGAAGGATTTGCTGTATTTCCAAACAATCCCTCTGATGACAGTTGGAGATGTTACTAGCTAGATGAAAAGTTATACCTGTTCTTGCTGAGGATTCTGAATGTAATTGGATTTCTTCCTTCCATTAGGTTAGGGAGAAAATTAATCCTATAACTCATCTGGTGAATATGAATTTTAGGAGCACTGTCAATTTGCAGCACGTGACTGAGCTAAAGAGATGCCAGTTTTAAATCTGTTGTTCTCGTCTAGTCCTCTTTATTTGACTTTGAGCTTCCACATTAAGCAAAGACGTTTTTCATGGTTTTAATAATGCATTTTATAAATTAGAACAAGTAAATGAATATGTGTGCGATTGAAGTCAATTGATCTTACATTTTGAAATGTAGCTGTGGGTTTCAGTACTCAAGTAAGACAGTTTCATCATCATGTCATTCCTTCAGTTCAAGAGCAGGGTAGGCACAAATTGGCAACAGTTCCACCTTCTGGCCTGGTTGTATTAATAAGCTACTTAAAAAAGTAATAACAGCAGTAATTGCCCAGAGACCCTAAAATTACGCATTTATTAAGCAATGTAATATTTTGTAAGATAAATAGGAGGGTATTGGAACAATTTCTCCCAACAGTGAAACTTAATCACTTAGAAGAAGAAAGTAACTGCTCAGCACAAGAGGCAAGTACTATACTAACAGTTTAGGATAGGAATTGAAGAACATAATTTCCAAACAAAGGTTCACCCAGAAATCTGGGAGGCAGAAGGTGTCTTCAGGAGTTACATCTGGTCTTTATGCCACACAGCTGAGCAGCAAAAGGTTCTGCAGCCTTCAGGAGGCAAATCAGTCTTGAGCTGAGCTGAGTTGCATAGCGGAAGGCTCCGTCAACTCTTTTGCATTAAAAGCAGCTGTTTCCTCCTTTTCAATATGTATTTGTAAGCACATAATTTCCTTTTATAATACTTCTGGTTGACAGTCTACATCCACATGATACAAATATTTTGTGTTTGTTCATAGAAATAAAAATAGTTAAATACAGAATTTGTATTAAAATATATTTCAGAGATTTAATATACATTTACTGCATTATTTTAATATAACTTTTGAACATTTTTTCTCTAAAGTAGCAAAAGAATCTCAAAAAAATTGATTTCCAAGTATAATCTCTGAGGGGACCCACTGACATAAGCATTTCTTGTATAGTTTGGTTTCACTGTCAGTTATGGCTGTTTTGCAGCACTTGGACACAGGAATGTTACACTTTTTTTTCTTTTTTTTTTTTTTTTCAGATAGATGCTGGAGTGAGAACTTAGGCCCTCTCAAGCTGCTTCAGGAGCACTATCACCCTCTTTCTTTCCAGTGCCAGCCTACCTTAGCAGAGATCATGAACTGCTTCCTCCAGTCAATTTCACAAACATGAAATTTTAATCCTCGCTTCAGGACTGACATCAAGTAGGAAAACATTCATTTCATAGCAAAACAAGAAAATATTTACTGACTTTGTGGGATTCTTCCTGGACATGCTAGATGCTAGAGCTGCAGCAGTGGGGACATCCAGAAGACTACTTTGGAGACAGAACTAATGCTTACGGGGTAGCAGCTAAAGTCTTTCATTTCTTTCATTTTTATTCCCAGTGGAAGTACACCACCATCCAAAGACCCTCACAACTGTGAGGTACTACGGCAACTTCTTCCCTAAACCCTGGCCAGGGCTTACACAGCAGCCAAAGATACAGCTCTCTTTCCAGTCAGCACCAACATTTTACAGGATAGTGATTTCTTAGTGGGACAACTTCTTTCATTTTTATTCACAGAAAGTCTCCAAAACCCCAGAATAGATGTCAGGACTTAGAGAGGAGGATGAGTAATCCAGTGGGTTGGGTTTCAGTTAGCGAATAATGATATCCTTGCTGAGAGAAGCATGTTTTCTATGTATATTCCTTGGTTGACAGAAAACTGCCTGTAATTACAGTTATTGTACAATTACAGAGCAGAAGGACAGGAAGGAGTGGAGTTGATAAGATTAACTAATTAGACTTCTGATGGACATGCAAACAAAATTGAGAAGGCAAAGAGCTATTCAGTTGGATCCGGTGACTGAAAACCAGGCTTCAGTCTTCCTGCTAGTCCTCATTGTTTCCTGAGATGATCTGTCTTGGTCTAAACACTGATTTGTGCCACATATTAAGCTGTTTGCAGTAATGCTTGAGTAGATCCCACATTGGGTATGATGGGTTGCCTGGCAACTTAAATTCATTTAGAAAAACGTAATTTCCTTTATATTACCATTTTTATTCCATAACATGCAGGGCAGAGTAACAAATTCTTACATTTTGCTGCTAAGAAAGGATTTAATTTCTGTTAAAACTTTCCTTTGGAGTGAACATAAAAGCAACCAGAAGAAAGAAAGGAGGGAGGGAGGTGCAATATAGACCAAGGTTTTGACCCAGCTTTAAGTTACAGCAAAGCAATAGAATGTCACAGTATGCTAATTATTTAATCAACCCACATCTTCTCTGCTGTTCATGTATTATTCTGACTATCAATCGAACACCATCTGCCCTCACAGAAAACTGTTCCTGCAATGTACAGAATATTTAGCTGGCAAGCAACTATCACCACATTCGCACTAGAGAGTCATGAACCTGAGAAAGCTTGACAATCTTTGGGACATTGAAAACAGCTCCAGCTCTCTCTTGGCCTTCCTCTGGAGGAAGAAGAGAGGGATAAATAAATTGTTTCCATTTAAATTTCAAATAATGAAGTAGTTTCATTAATGGTTTCAAATGCAAATAGGAAGCCAAGCTTTGGAATCCAGTGTTCCTTTTAATGAAAAATTTCTGTCACTTGGAGAAGCGTGGGAAGCAGCAACGAGGAGAAGGAGAGGAGAGGGAGAAGAGAAGAGGTGGCTGCAGCTCCTCTTGTCCGTTGCACTGGAGTGGTGCTTCCCCTTGGAGGGCTCAGGCTGGCCTATGTTGCTCTTTTCCCCAGCCCCAGGCAGGGACCCTTCTCTGCCTCATATGCCCTGGGAGAAGCAGTCCCTTGTCATACCAGTGCTCATCCTTACCTGGACAGCAAATCCTGGTAGGGTATGCATTCATCAGGTAAAGAGAGAATTCCTGTCTCAAACAGAAGAACAACTGGCTTTGTCAATGAGATCCTGGTAAAATACTCCAGGGAAAGGAATTTGGAAAGGTTATTTAGTAAGTGTAAATTATAAGAGAATGTTTACCTCAGATAAGATGAAGGGTAAAACCCTGCTAAGTGCAATGAATAACATAAAATATATGCCAAAGGAGCACAATACTACCTAATTAGTTACATATTTTTTTATACTACTAAAATAAATAGACAGTTGTGAAGCTTCATCCTAAATTGCTCAAGGTGGAAGTGCAGCACAGTAGGCCTCTTCATAATTTTCCAATCAAGTGCTGCCTGTTCAGGAATCCTGACCAGCTCTCCAAACAAACAGGTACAAGTGTTGGATGTGGTGTAAGAAATACCAAGTGCAAGAGACAGCCAGAATGTCTTTAGGTGCTACTTAGAAACAGTTTTTGGAAAAAGGCCACCATCTTTAGCTAATAGATCTGTTAGCAGACTAGTTACTAGATACTGAGTCATTCCCTCATCCTCTTCTGTCTCACAGCCTGGCATTGAGAACATAAATCCACATCTTACCTGCCAGAACAGCCAACAGTTCTAGTGCAATGTCCCACATACCAGTGAATAGCTGTTGATAAGGTATGGATGGATTCACCTACCAGAATAAAAACACTGGGTCTCAGTGTCTCTGTTGTCCTTATCTTGGATTCCTTGGAGCAGGACCAGGGATTTCCAGTGGGACTGGAATTTGGCCCAGTGTGCCACAATCCCATAAAACACAACTGCCTATTGGTTAAACACTGCCAAGCGTGTCTCAGCCAGATGCCTGTTTACTGACTACTGAGAGAGGGGGAAAAAAAAAAAGCTCTCAGATGCTATTGTTTGGGTTTGCAGGATGTAGGACATATTAATTACAAACAAATGAAATTATCACAAAACAGAGATGAGCCATGTAACTTGGTTTGGCTGCAATTCTTGGTAGAGGAGAAAAATGACAGCACAGGACTGGACGAACGTAAATTCTGCATTAAAAGTAATTATTTTGTTAGCTAGTATCTATTTGCTTAAGATAGTAGTTAGGTTTTTTCTTCTGCTATATGAGGTAATGGACCATAAAATTGGTTAAACTATTGTCCATTTAGCACAGTAAAGGAAGAACCCTGGTACATTTGGTCAACAAAAAGCTGTTTTGATAAAAATGTCTGTTCTTTCCTAGAAACAGAGGACTCCAACAGTGTGAAGTGGTGTGCACCTGGGAAACATTGCTGAGGCAATCACAGCAGAATGGGGGGTAGGTGAGCTCTTAAAAGAGCAGCCATCCCTAGGACTTCACCCACTTGACTCAGTTCAAAGCCCAGACCCAAGTTCTTCAGGTGTCCCTTGACAAACAGCAGAGCAAACCCAGCTGCACCACATCTAGGCACCCCCGGACCTCTGGAGCTGGGGTCCATCCCTCCCCTGGCACCCTTTCAGCCCTGGGACATCTGTGGAGAAGAGCAGCAGGATGGAGAGCTGACCTCTTCGGGGACGGGGGGAGGCAGAGCTGGTAGAGCCTGCTGGTGCCCTCAGGGCCCTGACCACCTTCCCACTTCAAAACAGAAAGCAACTCCCACCCCCTCCCATTTCTCCCACCCCAACACAGATGTGCAGTTTTTCTCCCTGTGGCAATGCGCACAGCAGCAGTTTTGCTTCCATTTAGCCAATGCGGCAGCAATGTTCACACAAATGTCACCTTTCTGAGCAACTGGTTCCTGTGCCTTCATACCACCTCCATTAAAATGTTCCTCCTAATTTTGAACTTTAATTTTCCTTATTGTTCATGCTATCCACCATAAAGAGCAGGTGTTCCTGCTCTCTGCAATGGGATTTTATGCATCTGAGAACCTAAGCATTTCACCTTCCAGTCCCCTCTTTTGTTTTCCAGTCTTCCCTGGACTAATTGGCCAACACCTGCTCTGAACAGAGTGTCCCAAATTAGATGGATACTCCAGGCCAGACGAGGTCTGATTTTTTTGAGTAGATGGGATGGATTACTTCAAAAGTCATAAAGATTATACTCCTATAAAAGTAAACAACTCTGAATTACAGTTCGGTTTTGGGGTTTTTTAATCAGTATCATCATACTGTGGACTCCTGTTTAACCTGTGGTCCACAATACCACCTTGTTGTGTTTTTGCAGATTTTTTTGTTAAGCAACGTATTTTATTACATTATGTTGTGCATTTGATTATTCCAGCCTAAGATAATGATCTTAATCTTGTCCTGGTTGAATTTATTTTTTTTTCTTTCCCAGGCTGTTTTTCCTATTTGTGGTAACATCTTGAATTAAAATCCTACCCTTTAAAGACTTTGAAGCTTCTTATCATTTGCAAATATAATAAGCATAGGCCTTTGTCCAGCAGTGGCTATTAACAAACCCATTAAAAGATTTGCTCCAGAACAGACTATATTGGAAAGCTTGTGATGCAATGTTTGCTGCCACTGCTGCCCATCCAGCTTGGCATCAAACCCCTCCCTCAGCCCTTTCAGTGTTTTCCTAGTTTTTCTAATGGGAATGTTGTGCCACACATCCATAGCCTTGCAAATCAAGATAGAGAGCATCTATGGCTTCATCTCTGGCTGATCTTTTGTAGAAGGGAATAAGCTTGGTATAATGTAGTTTGTTGTTTTGGTTTGTTTGTTGTTTTATTTTTAATTGGTCACTTCTCTTGCAGGTGCTTTTAAACTCTTTGGGGAATTTGTCCTAGAAGTTTTGAGTTGATGCAAACTGCTTTATCATTCCATAACTTTGCTCAGCCCACATTTCCCCTCCTATATACCTCTTAAAGAAAGGCACAATCTTAAGCTTTTCCCACTCTGCTGGTACCTTGCCCGTTCACAAGAAGTTTTCAGAAATCCTGCATCACATCTCTGCATATTCAGGGATGCAGTCCACCAGGCCTGGTTAATCTTTAAACATTCTCCTTGAGTCTTCTCTTAAGTCTTCCCTATTTTAGGCTCACCTTACCCCTTTGCCCCTGGCGTTAGCTGCACTAGCTGTCTGTTCCCTGTAATTCTCTTGCAGTGAGTGTGAACATAGAAGAGGCATCAAACACCAAATTCCTTTGTGTCATCTGTAGATAATGCTGCTTCTCCATTGAGAAACAGGCCAAACCTTTTCGCAGTCTTCCTATTGCTAATGAGATAATGAATTTTCTTGTAGTAGATATCTTTTAATAATTGCAGGGGTTGAAATATGATCTCCAAGAGACCTTTTGAAAACCCTCCTGAGAGCTGATTTCAAGAGACTATTTCTTGAAGACCTCAAGAAAGCAACCTACAAAGATGAACAGAGCAAGGCAAGAACAAAACAACCATGAAAAATGCAGACCTTGTTGAGCACCTGACCGAAAGCATGCAAGAGGTGAGAGAAGGTGCTCAGTGAAGCCAATTCCCTGCTCCCAAGACCCTGACTAGAGGCCAGAAAAGTCTCTGAATCACAAGAAAATATGAAAGAAAGAGTTTGTTTTAAAGGTAGTAGAAGTGGAAGAAAAAGAAACCCCATGCCTCTTTCTTGAACTTTCCTTAATGGTAGTGAGATGCTTCTTTCCCAGCAAAAGCTAACTGCTACTCTTGACACGCCTGATGTCAGCTGGAGGAACAGATGGCTCAATGGTGCATTTCAAACTGTTCACTCAGCCAAACAGCACAAATTGCATTAATTGCCTCGCAGTACGAGTGGAGAACGCCATGAATCACTGAGACTTATCATCATTATTTGCATTTGACAAGTCAGTCGGGACCTTATCCACATGCTGGGAGGGGTGGAGGTAGAGGGAGCACAGCACAAGAAAATGCCTGAGCCGTTATGAGCACTATGCAGGTGACAGAAGATCCCCAAGAAAGGATTTGGCCTTGGACTTTTGCCTTGGCATTAAAATAGTTTCCTCAGCACAGTGCCACTTTCTGAAGTAGAATTTCTTAACACGAGAACATATGCAATAACGCGCCTATTGACTGGCTCCAGGGAGAAGGAGGAACAAGATCCGATTACTGACCTTCTTCTGTGTCCACACTGAGACCAGGAACACCTTAAATGTACTGGAGGCACTTCTACAGTCAACCCCTTGCTTTGGCCCTTCCAATGGTAAAGGTAGCTTACGCAACATTGGAGGTCTTAACAGGCCACCTAGGAGAAAGCGGGTGTCCCAGAACAGAGTACCTGGGGAGGGAGACCACAAGAGATTCTGTACCTGCCTTCAATATGACCCAGTACCCAGAAACTGAAAAACTTCAGGAACAGTGGATCTGATTATTGTAGATGGGTAACAGCTGAGGGGCGGCTCTTTTGCTCCACCCCTGCTTGGTGGAGGCTCTGTCTGCACCCTCCTTCATAGCTCCTTCTGTGCTAACCTCAGATCTCACACGTTTCTAGAGGAGAGCACAGTCATTTGGACTCTCTGGAAACCTTACTGTGCTTCTGACGTCTGCTTCAGTTCTTCTTGTCCATGAGGACAATAGTGGCCTCCTTCGTGCCTATGGTCTCCTCATCTCCAATGGACTAATTTCACCAAATACACCCATGCCTGCATTTCAGGTGAACGGTCCCAGAAAGCTTGTAAGCACTCTGGGAGCTTCTGCACCACAAAGCAACCTCTGAATGATCTCTCCCTCCTTTGGACTCAAGCAAGCAGCCTCTGAAGTGGCTGGAGAGATTCCAGCTTGTAGCATGAATTAATTCAGACACCGATTTATTCCTTTGGGGCTTCTTCCTGATTTAGCTGCAGTTTACCAGCATTTAACTACATTCCACCCAACTCCACTCATGGTAACAACACAGGAGGAGGAGAGCAACAACTGAAGTACAAAGGAGCCTGAAAGATCTGGAATGGCAGAAGGAAATGGTGTTCAATACCATCAGCTCTTCCCCTACTCTGGGAGAGGGTAACGGGCAGCAGAGTGGCAGTAAGTCAAGCCACAGACCTCCAACCCCAACCATTTGTTTTTTTGGTTAATTTTAGTCACACC
>NW_010173400.1:15408-20427 GCF_000695765.1 Mesitornis unicolor | reverse complement strand
GAAAGAGTGAAACTGTGCTTAGGAGAAGATGATTTTGAGTCCTAGCACTGTGTTCAGTGATGCCTGATAAACAGGAATCTGGCTTATTCTCCAGCTACCCAAGTTTCCTGCCAGCACTGGCTGTGCCAGAGGAGCCCACAAGGTCTGTTTTTAAAAAAGCACACCCTGACTGGTCATACATTGCTTGATGCTCCAATGGTCTTTGCTGGACTGGTCTACCTTGTTGACCCTAGCCCCATACAGCTGCAAGGCCAGTTACGCTCCCCTCCCTTCCAATTTTTTCCCAGGCTAAAGGGGTGTTAATGACGTGATTAAGCTAATGAACAGGGGAAAGTACCCAGACCAACACAGATAATAATGTTTAATCATGCTATAGAAACAGTCAGTAGAGGAGATGGCACTGAAGTAACTGAGAGCCTTTTGCTGCAATGAGTTATTATCCTTCCAGCCTCACCAAACACTTTCTTTAGAAACCTCTGATAAAGGAACTTCTGAAAGACCTTGTATAAGCCCAAAAAAAATTGTATTAACTAGTTCCCATCTATGCATTTTATGTCCATGCTCACGACTTGGTACAAAACTGATTCAGCTTTTTGAGCTTTGATTAAAAAAATATGCATTATTAAAGCTAAATATTCATTCTTTGCTAACCTTATAATTAAATGGCAATGAGGGCTTTTGAAACATGACAGCCAGGGCAAGTAAATAATATGGAGATTGCTGCTTCTTACCAAGTAATAATAAGGTACTGGCAACAGTTTTTCTATTACAGCCCCTGCTACCAAATTTCCTTCTTGTAAAAGTGTAAAGGAGGGGCTAATAACAGACCTTACAGCATCCTGATAAACCTTTGCTTTAGCAATTCTGGCAACATCTCTTTAGATTTACGCCAGTATCAGTGGTAAGAGTTTAATCCAGGAAACATAACATCACATGCAGCACATACGACTTTAGTACGGCTTTTTGCTGTTTTACCTGACAGACTAAGGCCAGATTTCTGCTTTCAGTCGCAGTGACATAATTATGTTGTCAACTGCTCCAAGGTTACCGTCCTATTTTTGTCCTCTGTCTTCTTGTTTCTCTGTACCTTACAGTGATCTCTCTCAAGTCCTTTGCTGAAGATTCCTGCATCTCTCTTACATAATCCAATATTTATTTCTTAAGTACCACTCAATGTTACAACCACTTCAACATCTCCATTTCAAGTAACAAATTCACAGTACTAGTTCATGCCTGGTAGCTGTTTATCTACCCACAAGTTGGTGGTCTCAGCCCAACTCAGAGTCCACCAGGCAAAATAAGCAAACCCCAAGCAGAGCTGAAGCTAATGGTTCATTAAAATGTAACCAGCCCTGTGCTAATTAATTATCCTTTACTGTCAAGATCAGCACAGAGGATGAGATTTAAAGCCACAGGGACTGAACTCTGTCTTGGATCTAGCATAGGCAAAAGCCTCCTGTTGACCAGGATGAGAGCTGGTGAAAGTAATACACAGATACCATAAACTCTGTGCAGTGTTTTCCAGTCAGGCTTCTGGCTTTGTGCCCTCCCAGTCCTGGGCTATTGCATGGCACAACTCAACCAGTGTTAGTGCCTGCCTGTGTAGCAGCAGCACCTTCATCATCTCTATGGGATTTCCTGGCCTCTCTGGGGAGGGGAAAAGATGAAGCTGACTGTCCCCAGGGCACCTGCTTCCTTCCTAGTGCAGAACCCATAGGACCTCTTTGAACAGACCAAAATGGTGAACAGAGGAGCCCTCAGCCATGCAGGTTGTTTCCCGGGCAGGACAGCCCGGCAGGCTCTGACATGGGAAGGACGCCCGTCCTCCTGTTGCACTCACCCCTCTCCCTCTTTGCACAGTCCCCTCGTACACCCACACATGCTTTTGTGGACAGCCTTTCTGAAATCCCACCCGCAAAGCAAACCTTTTTATCAGACACGCTTGGCTACCAAGCCCAAAACAACCAAACCCTGGGGAGGAACTCCTGGGGCTGAGGCCATGGGAGCATGACTAACATGAAGCTGAGAAAGCCTGGCAGCCTGTGACAGCACAGCTGTAAAGTAATTGTTAATTCTGCTGTTGTTAACAAGAATGCTCCAGTTTCTCTCTCTCATGATTCGTTCAGTGTCTCCCAATGACTGTTGCAAAACAACCTGCCTCCTTCTGGGAGGCAGCTCCCCGGTGCCGGAGACAGACTGTCCCCAAGTCACCTTTCCCTCCCTCCTCCATATTAATAGTCAGCAGCAGAAGGCTGGCTCCTATCCTACAAACACATTTTCAGAGGAAAAAAAAAAAAAGCAGCATTGCCTTTTTGTCATCTTAGAAAGGAGCAACAAAATTTAACAAACCTATTATCCTGATTAGGTTTTACTGGTGACAAAAGGTGCTGTTACAACACAAGCTCATTAGCTGGAAGAACAATCTTCCTATAGAGACAGGTATAGCTTTCTCTCAGTCATCAGTGACTAGGATTTTCTGAGACAGGAGATGCTGAAAAGAAGTTATTGTTTAACATCTTAATCCCAGTTTATTTTGACCCTTGGGTTTTAATTCCCCAAAGCTAGCTGCTAATGCCTCAGCATCACTGCACATTAGCAGCCGGTGCCTGGAAAGCCACGTGCCTGATGTCAGGCAGTCAGCCCTCCCACTGCCTTACAATGCCTTTCGCAAATAAAACAAACACAGGATTAGTCCTTGTTCTCAGAGATTCTCTTGAAATGACAGCAAAAAAAGGATTCTTAAGGAATACTACCACCCCCTTAAAGGTATGGTACTGAGGCCAAAATGAACAGGATTTCATTTTAAATTTGTTTCCTCAAGACAAGCAGTTAATCGCCATTGGTGCATACCTATGAAAAAGTTGCAAACACTTGCCATGCCAAGACTGCACACTATCAAGTAAAAAAAGGTAAAATACTGTATTTGTCAACATATTTTCTTATTCCATTTGTGTCAGAATTTGAACTTGTCTTTTTAAAGAGTTGAACAATTAAAAAGAAAAAAGAGACAAACCCCCCTTATGTACACATTCAATTTCTAAAATGCACTAAGAGTGTCCACAAGAATGCATTAGGTTCAGTCACCTCTCTCAAAGCCACATTAGCATCAGGAAAATGCATTGTAAGACGAGCTCTTAAGTAACTAATTTTGAGCCAGCAGTTACTCCAGCAAGCAAAGCATCGGTTTCTGTGAACACACACCCAGGATGGGCCAAACCAACCTCAGCACTTGTCATCTCCTATTAACTCACTATTTTTGGAGCCACTCTTGGACAAATCACTTTGCAGGGCTGTGAAACGCAGCAGGGAGTTGTTTAAAATAAGATAAAAAGAGGGGGCAAAGCGAAGTTTTGAGTAAGACCAAATCCTCTCCCCAGTTCACCGCAATTGTGCTGTCAAGTGGGTCAAGCCTGACACGTGGGAGCACAACAGCATGGGGATAAGAGGAAGCCCTTGGGAAGAGAAACTCCTTTCCAGCAGCACAGTAACACCAAACCTGTCTGATCTGCTAGCACCACCTCCCAGTTCGGATTTCTAGTGTTGGCTTATGAGGCTCCCTGCTGAAGCCAGGAAGATTTTGCCAGGGCAGAAAAATCTGATCTCTAAGGGCAATCACACATCAGCTTTGGGCCTGCACATTGGGGGACTAACTGAAAGCAGTGTTACTCATCGCTTTGGAAATCAGTGAATTCAAAATGGAACACTGGTATATACATTTCACATTTCAAAGTGTGCTTGTGTTAGGAACAAACCCAGGTAGCCAATATAAAAATGATGAGGGTCTCAGTCTACAAGTTGGCCCTACTCCCACCAAGGCACTTTGCTATTAACTTCAATGAGGGAGGAAAAATCTTTGCATAGTTAAGGCTCTGGCACAAAACTCCTACTGCTTCTTTAAACAGTAGCTGCACTGCACCTTTTTATCTCCCTAAGCAGCTATCCCACCTAAGCTTCCTCAGAGGTCAACTCTTCATCTCTGCTAAGCACATCCGGTGTAGAAAGAAAACTCCTTAATCCTATTTTGTGTGCTTATTTTCATATGCACAGACACAATTCTTCCACCTGGAGAAAAACCCTTGTTTGCTGCTACTGCTGTGTCTGCTGTCCAGCAGACAGATGGTCACAAGGAGAACTTTGCTGTGGCTGGCTCTCAATTCTTGTGTGCTACAGCAGAGGTACATAAAATAGAGATCGCTACTTAAAATGCAACACAAGAAACTGCATGGATTTGCAAGTCTACTAAATTATTTCAGGACTTCAATTACTACCCAGTTTCACAGCCTCTGAGAAATACAAGAATATGATTTAAAAATTGGCTAAAGTTATGTGCCTCATCTACTCAAGGAGTTTATTTCACTCTGGTGTATTTACTTAAGCCTCCCAGACAAGAACTCCACCAAAGCTTGTCACAGGATGGGTGCTTCCTTCTTGCATTTGGGCTCATGCAGCGCTCCCCTGCCTCTCCAACAGAACAGTCTTGCTGCAGTCCTAGCACATGCTTACAAAAACTAATCTCTGCTTTTAGCTCCTTTTAAATTAGGCTTAGCTTCCTGGAAGAAGAAAAGAACGAAGAGGCAGCACCATGAAGTTTCCATGCTGTCCAGAAGCAACCATTAAGAGGAATAAAGTAAACAAAAAACTTCAAACCAAACAACTCTCACCCATGGTGTGAGATACGAGCCCACAGGTATTTGCAACTGCACTACCTGGCTCTGTGCTCCTCAACACTGCTTTGGTGAGTGTGGGACTGGGCAACCTTAGGCTCGTCTGCCTGGCAAGTTCAACTCCTGTTTTCCTGATAAAACTGACTGGCCAGAGGGGCTGTTGTAAATAGGAGGCAGAGGTATTTAGGTCACTCCAGGAAAAATGCAAAACCTTAACTCCTACTCAAGCACATTCATGGACTCTCACAAGTGTCAAGTTGAAGCAAGTGTAGCCCTCATTCAACAACACGCTTGTGTTGAAGAGGCTTCACCTGCACCTCCCTTGAGTAGCCTCACAGAACAGTGCCTGCATTAA
>NW_010173400.1:0-15377 GCF_000695765.1 Mesitornis unicolor | reverse complement strand
TTTCCCTAGATTAAAGGAAAAATTCGCCTTTGAAAAAAGAAGGTGAGTTTGCTACACCTGAAAATAGTGCAGCAATCCAATCAAAAGTCATTTATCACAGTATCAATCTTTACTGACCAGAGAGTTCTTCAGTATACAATAACAGCAGCTCTAGATTGACTTTTTTTTCCTATACAGAAGATAGCCATCAGCCTCTGCTTTCTTGAATGACATCCTTTGTTTCTTCTTGGACAGAGTACTGAAATATAAAATTTAATACTGTAGGAACAATTTCAACAGAATAGTTAATAAAAAGATAGAAAAAGTTTAATACTTTTTTAAAAAGCAACATCAAAAAGTGCATTAGGAGTAAATCGCAGGTCCATCCAATTGTCTAGTCTGCAACATCACTTATTCATTTTCTCCTGTAACAAAGAGGTGCACATTTTTCTTTGACTGTAGCATCTGAGCTGTTCGATCTATGCCAACCACTGCAGCCAACTTCTGAGCATCGTACTTGGAGTAGAGCACAGTACAAGTCCAAGTAGCATCCACTCCACTGTCTGTGGCCTTCATCATATTACAAATCTCACTGTAGAAGTGGGAGTATGTTGGTAACTCATAGAAAATGAGGTTCCTAATGCCTTTTATCGTATACCTGTAGTAGGGGGGGAAAAAAGTAACTTTGTTGCCAATTTTTACAAAATGTTCATATTCAAACATCAACCCCATATTGGCTCTTCCAATTTCCAACAACTTCAATGCACAATGCTCAGCTCTACAAACCCTGTGTCAAGGACTGAAGACTAAACACAGATGTGGAATTTAAGGGAGGGGGATATCTAACACTGCCAACGACTTCCTCTAAAGTACAGACCACCCCCAATTTTTGCAGCATTCAGCCTGGATTTTAAGACAGGGAAGCCTGACCAGATCAAGCCTCATGAAACTTTTCATATCTGCGAAAACATCTTCTGCCAATAGGAAAAACTGTTCCAGTAGGAACTTCTAAACAGCTCCAGTCAGGGCACAGCAAATTTTTCAAGTCACCTCAGCTTGCTGTATTGCATTATTGAACCAATTACATATACTTTTCCAGAGTTTTATGTAATTATTGTGGCACAGATGAACACAAATAAAAGGCACAATGAATCCCATTTTGCAGGCTATATCATCCTGTCCTGACACCAGTGGAACTTGGCAGCACTTACCTTCCTGAATAAAGCCCTGTGCATACCAAAGCACTGGAGCCTCTGCAAGGGACTGCTGACAACGTGCAATAATTGGAAACTGAAAAGCTCTTACTTCAGCCAAAGAAGTCCTCACAGAGATCCAACAGATTCAAAAAGCATATAGCCCACCCGTGATTAAGGTCAGACTCTACTTCCAAAACAGCACACATGCAACTCAAGAGGAAAACTCAGGGTAAAATTCACCTTTTGTAAAAGTGGAAGCGCTCAGTGAACAATAAAAACTGCTTCTCTCCTTTGAGAAAGGACCGTCTTGCTCTGCAGACGCCAGCCTTTTTAGTGTATTCACAAATGTGAGTAAAATTCAGGTCCTCTTTCTTGAAGTAATTTCGAAGACGGACGTAGTCAAAATATGATGGGACATAAATGAGCGTGTGTGACATGATGGCATCGCGGTACTCAGGCAAAACTTTGTTGATGAAAAACTGAAACCTGAGTTAAGAAAACAAATATGTTTTAACCAGAGTTAACACTTAGCTTTCCATACTGACATGACCTCAAACAGGAATATCATCAGATTATGGACGAATTTTACTACATTTTTTCTTCCTGAACTTCTTAGGATTTCTAAACTTGCAGAAGATAAAAGACAAAGGCTTTAACAGTATGACACAGTTATGGTAGAGATGGGTATTCCCTTCCCAGGCTTTATTCTCCAGTGTTTTTGGCAAAAAGTTCAGTATTCCCCTCCACCCATGTGGGGCCCAGCCTGCATCTATAGACTAATGAAGGCATACTTCTGTGGTGAAATCACACTGCGCTCTGCAGGAAACCATGTGCTCAACTAAATCTGAAACTGCAGTCATTAGGGCATAGAAAAATAGTCTGGAACAACGAGTACCTTGTATCTATCACTGAAGTTACAGTTTCAGCGTCTAGCCTCCGAAAAACATGAGGAAGCTGGACCACAACGTGGCTGATGGAGCCACTGAGCGGTACGTTGCGGACGGCCACCTGTGAGAAGAAAGTAGGACATTTAGAGAAGCAGCATTTCAAAGGCAGCCACACTTCAGGCAGCTTTCCGCTTGCAGCTCATACCTGCGAGCAGTGCACAAGGCTGTTTTCAAGAAAGCTCCAATACAAAACTACATTCACGTAAACGCACAGCAGATCTGTTAAATACACTTGACCACTGCTTATGCCCTGGCTTCCATACATTTGAGATGGACAACTAAGGTTTTTACTTTTCCTATTTATTTCAAAGTAATAGCAGTTTGTGTTACTTATACAGTAGGACAAAAAAAATTTAGAAAGCGGCAGCAGGCAAACCCTCCATTTAACAACAAAATAAATAAAACAAGGTAACGTGTGTGTCAAATTAAGAAACAACAAAATCTGATTCCTGACATGAAACAGCTACCCATGAAAGAAAATGATCAAATAATATCACTGCAAGAAGCGTTCTTCATGCCTTTGGCAAAGCATTAGGAGTTGTCATGCAGCGTCACGGAGACTCAGACTGAAATCCTTGGGTAATGGAAATAACTGGCACACAGACAGGCTTTCTGCAACTGAATGATGAATTTTTTCCATGTGTTGGGTTTTCAGTTCTGCTCCCTCTCCCTCACACCAGCATTTAAAAGGTGGCGTTCAACAAATTTGTGAACTCACCTGCCCTACATAGTTGAAGCAGTGCTTGTTGAAGACCGAGTTAATGTGGGGATCCTGAAGAGCGCTGAACAGCAGCGTCTGGCGGTAGTACTTGGACCAGTTATTGAGATTCTGCATTCGCACTCGGGAAAAGTCTATGCCGTGGGAGTCCAGAGGCAGCAGATTAAGGTGCTTCATCAGGTGCTACACAGAGAGATAGAAACACACTGCTACAGGCCGACATCCCTGCACCCAGGCTGCAAGAGCCTTAACTGCAGCCAGAAAGTGGGCAGGGACAAGGAAGACAGCACTGAAGATAAACCAGTAGTGGTCTCCCAAGGCACGACTGTCTGGAGTTTAACAACCACAGCAAGAGTAATGTACTTGACTTCCCACCACAAAACTGAAAGCTGCATCTCTGTAGCCATCAGTAACAGTAACCTTTGCTTTCAATCCTCTCTCACGGGGCAAGTAGAATGGATTTGTTTGTTTGTATTAACATCAATAGGCCCAAGGCTTCTGAGCTAAAAGAAGCTCAGAAGCAGTTCCCATTGCACTCAGGGAGACTTTAGGTGCAAGTGAAAAAATTAACTTCATTTTCACCTCACTGAATGATGCCAAGGACTGACATCACTGCTGCCACATGGCAGGCAGCTGCACCCACAGGAAAAAAACAAACAGGCTCCAGGACTCATTCCCTATATATCATGTAGGCTCATATGACTTTCCTGGGACTTCCCAGGAAACAAGACACATTCTGGGCTCATTCAAAATGTACAGTAATATCATGTCAAAATGCAAGGCCTAGGTACCTCAAAGGTGTTTCTATCTGGAAAAAACCCCAACCTTTCAACCTTGAAAACTTATATTAACCAAAAGCCAAAAAGCATGGGCACTACTGCATCCTATCCACAATTCAAGAGCTATATTTTCATTACACATACAGGACAATCTTCATAATGCTTAACTTGACTAATAGATACTAATGCTTAGTATCTCTACAGTCAGTGGAGACAAGGACCAGCTCCTAGTGCTTTCTGGAAGAACCTGAATTAGGTTGTACAGATTCCTTGTGTGGCTGCAATCTGACTGAGACACTGGGCAGTCAGACAACTAACATTTTCTCCCAAATGTGATTAAAGGAATCATCATCATCTCATCCTGCAAGATAATGAAAACTGTCCAAAAAAGCCTCTGATGAAATACGCCACTAAAGCACCAAATACAAAGATTTCTAGGGAACAGGTACTGAAAGAATATTCTTAGTATAGGGAAAATATCAGGGTGGAGGGAGAAAAAGAAACAAGCATACATGTCTGGAATTAAGTCAGTAAAAAAAATAGCAATACTGTTCACTGCCAAAACTAAGTTATATCAGACTAAAAAGACACAGCACAACACAAAGATACATACAGAAAAAAATACATACAGAAAACGCACCAGAACATGTTCCCAATTCTGCATCAGGTAAATATCTGCTTGATCAATTATGAGGATTTCTATTGATGACAGAAAATCAAAATCTCTCTTCTTCTCCCCCTCTGCGCCAATAATAGTCCTCATACCCAGGGGAGAGGCAATGATGACATCCGATGAGTAAAACGGTGCGTACAATCTCATGCTCTTCTGAAGAATCGCAACCCCTGTCCAACAACAACCAACGGCATTTTCTTAGTTAAGGTCAATTATCAACCAGTTTCTGCTAGCAGACTCTGCAATAGTAACTCCTTACATCTCCTCTCCCTCAACACAATACTACTGCTTATAGCTGGAAAAAACCACTCTGACTGAAACTCTTTTTTCCCTGAAAAGTGAAAACTTTTCCCCACCTCCATTTGACAAGCATTTGGCAGATTTTTTTCATGAAGTTCAGCAAACTCATTAAGTAGTACTTTTTTCCCCCAGATTTTTCATAGCCTGGACATTTTCTAAGTGAAACATCTTTTTTTGTGATTTTCTGCTAAAAAAGGGGGATGAGGGGGCTGAAGAACTTTTAGGGGAAAAAAAGCACAGAAATTATTAGCTATTCTAACTATCCCCTTCTCCCTAAATCCTAGACTTTGGTCTCTGCCATTAGGTACTCGAGTAACTGTTACCTTAACCTGTCACAAAAGATTCACTGTGGACCTCTTGACTATAAGCTGCCTTTACTCACAGGGACACAAGAACTTCTTCTCCTAAAAAGCAAAGGAAAAGCTTCTTCGTGTGGTGACGACTGAAAGCACAACCAGTCTTGCACCTTTCCTGGCACTGCTTCTCACACCACATGTTGCAGTGTACATTCCGAACCAGCTTATACATTGCCTCTCATATTAAAGAGAGAAAAAGGAAGGAATCAAAGGAGTCTGCTACCTATGTGGTAACTACAAGGCAACATTGCTAGGACCCAGTTTTCTGATCTGAAAAACCCAGGTAGTTCGGACCATATTCAAACCACCTGCTGCAGTCTGCCCAACAAAGGTGTCTCTTCAACTTGCCTCCCTCTCTGTGTGAAGCCAGCTGTCATGGGCACAGCTGAAGGCACTTGCAAGAATTTCAGACAGACATCAATAGAGACCTCTCCTGTTATCTATTTTAACCCAGTGATAAAAATGGGGGGGGTGAAGCACAATTGGTTGAAGTACAATTTCCAGGACAAAGATATCACTTGTCACAGCACACATACAGTTTAACATCATCACGTCTTTTTTCCATTTAGAAATGTGAAAGAGTGGTTTTAGTAAGGCATAACAAATATGTTTTAAATTAGATCTTTGTGCAGAAGTAACAGGGTGTGAGGCAGAGTAGGAAAGAATAATTATTCCGGTTCTATGATTTGCTTCTGCAAGTAACAGCACTGAAAGTTTGTTCAAGCATTTCTTCACACCTACTAAGCAGATCAAGCGGACTGTGCTATGGGAGAGGACTGAAAGGAAAATTATTATGCTACTGAAAGTAAGATGCTCTCAGCCAGAGAGGTATTCACTGGGGAAGGAAGAAAGACTGAGTGGGACCTGCTTGCATCTTCTACTTAAATCTCTCGGGATGCAAATTTATTTCAAGGGGCAGTAATTTCAAAAGCCTCTGATCTGTCAAGTTAAGTTAGAAAAACATCCTCCTCATCATGGCAACCCCAGGAACCAAGCCACAGGCTAATTCGCTGCATACTGAGATACTAAACCAGCACGAGACTACAATATTATGAAACAGTCTCAAACTTGCTGCTTGTCCAACAGTCCTACTGGCTGGCAACTCCTTTTGCTTTCATGAAAACCATGGGCAGCACAGTAAAAAACTGCTTTGCTCAGTACTGAGCTTTAATTTTGTTCCAACTATTACTGATTACAAGAGACATTGTGAACAGGCTAATTAAACCCAAAAGATTTTTTTTAATAACATGAAAGCCTTTGCTGCATAATGAAGGCTATCCTCTTTTAAAATGAAGTGTAGGCAGTCCTGCTACAATAAAGCAATCAGTGCATTCTAAGTGATTCTGAACTTGATGTGAAAATCATTACTTTTGTATTTTCTCTTCCTTTTTAAGTTCTGGCAAGACAAGAAAGATTTTCAGAAAAATCCAGTTGCCAGTGCAAAACCAGCATTAATATCAGAGAGCCTAGAGTCTCCACAGAACTTCCAGCCTTGATAGCTCCTAGACATTTAGGAAGAACCTGCTACTTCTCCGTTCTTTACAAGCTAAAAATCATCTGTTCAGTTGGTCATTACCAATTCTGAAGTGGTCATCAATGTTGCCAGCAAAGACGGCTTCATAATCTTCAGGTCTTTTCAGGTTGGGGGGCTTCTCTTCCGGGTCAGAGCCAAACTCCCCTTTGAAGCGCTTTTTATTACTTACATCTATTTTTCTTTTGTCATTCACTTCAAGAAGACTGATGAAAAGATGCACAATTCGCAAAGCGCATTCCCTGAAGGGCACTATCATCAGTACCTGCGTAGACCAACATTTACAACAGAATAACTCATCAAATACGAACACTTGCAGTTAACTGTATGTTAAGTAATTTTTATTTTTTCTCCTTCTTAGATCTGCCCCCATGGGGCATCCCACCATTTAGAACAAAACAATTGTGACATGCAGCAAGGAGGGCGGATCCGCTGGGACAGTGTGCTCATGAACAGGTACTGGCCAGATCAGTTTGGTTCCCCATGTCACACCCAGTGTACCATTACAGGGGAACTGAAAACTAAGCAAGTTCTCTTGTTCTCCCCAAAGCAAACAAGAGCTCCCACAATTCACAGACAGGGTCAATGGCTGTCTCCTGCATGGGTGATGATAGCCTCTGCACAGCACTCTAAAATAAAAATATCTAACTGAGGAGTCAACACATAAACCAAAGGCATCTATTTGGCAGATGCGCAGCAAACACTAATACCCAACTTTGAAACTGCTGGACAGGCAGCTGGCAGCAGCAGCGACAGGCTAGCCCTAGCTGAATCCACCTGGTTATCAACTGGAGGGTGCTGGGAATCCAGGAAGCCTTGGTTTGAGACCTGCTCCACCAACTATGATGGGTGGCCTTGGCAATGGGATTGGGACTCCTTGAGGTCTTCCAGCTACAGAAAGATCCTTCCATGCAGGCAAGTCCTTACAAGTGCTTAAGGACAAAACAAATTCTGAGACGTACCACACTGGGTGACAGCCTAGACTACCTGTACCAACGCTGAAGATCAATGTGAAGGCATCTTTCTGTACTGTAGATTTAGAAATGGAAGTAGGAAATGGCAACATGTCAGTCTGTAGTGACATGGGGACAAAGAAAAAGAGAGGTCAACCTCATAGCTCAGCACAGAAACAGGCTGGCCAACAACCCCGTGCTCACTGCTTTTCACAGGGTATTTGTCCTGGCCACAGCAAATGACTTCCAGGCACAACAGAGGGATGTGGAAAGGCCCAGGCCCAGGAACGTGTCCCCTGAGAGAGCAGGAACAGCAATACTTCGGAATAAACTACCAGGATGTTCAGAGTCTGACCGGACAGCCAGGGCAGGGATGGGGGAATTGCATTAACAAAGCTCCCTTACCTTCGGTCTAGTGAGCCCCTGATCCCTGTAGTCGTCACTGTCAGGCCCTGGCTTTTTGTCTCTCCGTTTGGCATTATTGCTGAGCACCTGGGCGTTTGCCTTCAGAATGTGGTTCAAGGCATGCAAGCAGTAAGCGTGCCGGATTTCTTCGCCATTTGTTAAAGCATTTCTTTCTGGATAGAACAAGTCCCGGTATGTATTCATGACATAAAAGAGCTCTCTTTGTAATGGGGTAAAAAAAGGATCACTTGGTTTGTTCACTGAGGACAGAAATTGTTTATTCACTTTTGGCCAAGTGGATTCTAAAGGCTTGTGAAGATAAAGCTGTTTCACGTCAACTTCTTTGTCCGCTTTCAAAGTTTTATGTTTCTCCAAAGTGGAAGAAAAAGTTAGCTGTCCCAGTCTTGGCCACTGGAAAAAAAACCACCAAAAACAACCAAAGAAACACAACACAGATGAGTCACACGTACCAAACTTAGTACACTTAAAAGCACATCACCACAGCTGGTAGTTTAATCAAGTTAATGAAACTGGAGAAAATTTATTTTTATAATACAAGTTGAAATGTTTTTTTCAATATGCAATCTCTTCTTTAGAGTCTACCAGGGTAAATAACAATAAACTTGAACTCAGTAGATCTGAGTATGTTTTGCAGTGATGAGTCTATAACTGTCCTCATTTTACACACGAGGAAACCAAGGAAGGATGTCATTTCTGCCTAATTCATGCACAAATCTGTGGCATAAACCAGGGAGAGGATGAGAAACCTGGAGTCTGAATACACTTACAGATCAGCTGCACTGAGGTATGTACTTTGTTTAAAGATGAAAATTAAGCCCTATTAGGGAACTAAACCCAGAAGTTACGAATCAGTTGCTAAATGCACTCTTGTTGGAGTCTAATTTTGAGGGTAAAAGCTATCAGTGTAGTAGGGGTAAACTCTAAACTTTAAGCCTTCTGCTATGCAAGTTGTCCCTATATATCTCAGTAAAGTAGCTACACCAAGATAGGCACGGATGTATCACTCATTGCTTCAGGTGGCACGGGTATATTTGGCCACCATATTCCAAAAAAGAAGAAAATAAAATTAAAAAACCCACAGTTTTCTCTCTGACTGACTAACCACTGGATATTTTCCAATGAATGTCACCCAGCATATGGCTGACCAGAATGCAAGGCAACCCTCCAAAGCAGAATCAAATGTGAAAAAGTTAGGAAGCAAAGGCTTGTCTAAAAAATGAATATTTTGAAAATCAACATTCTCTCTCAAGCAATGAGAGGGTTTTCTGTTACTGTAATTCACCTATTATTTCCAGTATTAACAAAATAAGTATTCAATTTCCCTTTATTGGTTTGTAAATGTGTACAGAGACACAGCCATCTTGAAGAAAGAACACGAAAGTACATCACAAGTCCTTTTAAGACTGTACATGGTCACCTCACGAGTTCAGTGCCAGAGCACATCCCCAGCATTGTGCTGTTACCACTCAGAAACCAGTCCTGTTTCTACCCAGTGTCATGAGTACTAAACCCCCTGTGGTTTCAGGACTACAGATCAAACCCTAAAGCCACGTATTTCAGGTGTGTCATCATATGCCTACTTAACAGCAGACTTTATATTTCAAGTCTTGTTCAGTACTAAGCAAAGAAAAAAAACACTTAATCAACAACACAGTGACAAAATCTTGACAATCCCAGCACCAACAGCTAGTAAGAACAATTATGAATCTACCTCACTTGTATAAATAAAAAAACCCAACAAGTTATTTTAATCCAGGCATCTTCAGGAATTCTGGATGGCTACAAAACACTTACCTTGCTTTGACTTGAAGTTTTAGGAAGTGTAGACAATTTTTCTACTTCTTTTTCTTCAAGTTCTTTGTCCATGTGCTGCTTAAATGGGTCTATTTATAACAGCAACAACAAAAAAAATACCCTGAGAACTATTGTAGCTAATACTGGAATCAGGTTTCAGAATGGATTTGCAAATGAGACAAACTGTTTCCATGCTGGCCAACACCACAGTTAAAACTAAGTTATTTCAAAGCACTTGGAGATAAAAGATGTCAAATTCTCTTTACAAGAACAGAGAGAACAGATTTGACAGATTGCTTTAAAAAAAGCAGCAGTTATGAAGTACTAGAACTTTCAATCACAAAATGAATGTTGGACAGGAAAGCAATATGTAGTAGAAAACACCATGGCAATTTTCTGCCTTAAGCTCTGGCACACCCACCCCTTGCAGCTGAAATAGGCTGTCAATAGTAAAGACCCAAGTGAACTTACTGTCCTTCTTGGTTTATCAACAGCTCTGCCCAGGGCTTTGCATCGTTGGCCAGAGTGGTGGGTTTTGGGGAAGGGAGGCAAAAATTGCCTGAAGTGAGCAAAAGTCTGACTTACCTAATCAGCATTTATTTTTGGAAAGGAAAGGAGAGGGAAGGAACTGTAAAATCATATTACGTTCAAAGACACTGGCATGCACAAAGTCACATGCACAGTAGCACTCGCTGCATAAAGAAAAACTAATTAGTGATCACTAGTGCTTGCCAGAGGATATCTAGCCCACATACAAGTTATCCAGACAAAAGTCAAGACACTTGCTAATTATGACACTGCTGAGAATATCTTCCCAGCAATGCAAATGAACAGGTTATAATTTAATTGTAATGCGGGTTCTCTCTTCAGTTGAGTTTTACTGATTCCAGCATTTGTCAGATAAAGTAGAGGGAATAATGTGAAGGATTTTCAGGATTCTAGTGATCTTAGGACCAGAGCAGAAATCCATCCCCTTTCTGCTTTCTTAGGTGACTCATTTTCTGTAATAGATTATAAAGCCACTTTCAATCTACAAGAATGCACTGAGAAGTAGCGCATCATTTACAGGTTTAACAAAGCTGTAAGGATACTTAACATGCAGTTGGAAAGCTACGGCTCTCATTAAAATGCAACGCCAACAGCCCAAGTAATATTCTCATGGAAACAAGAACAAGCTGTTTCTTCTATCACATGGCCCTTTGATGCTTCCACACATTTCACGTATCAACTCGGCTGCCTCCCAGATCCAATGTCAGCTGCTGCTCCAAGACGACAAGCCAGCATCACCAGGGATGCTACAAACATATTTCTCTCTCTCAAACTATGCCATCTGATATTAAAACCACAGAGCATGAAATACGAATAGGAGCTCTGCAAGTGCCAATGTGTGGCATATCACTGAAAGATCACACACCCGTGCACACAGTTACTTGTGTTATACGTGGTGGGATGACTCCAGCACCGGAGTTCAGATTGCACCCATCAATGCACTGTGGTGTTGAGATTCTGGGCTATGTCTTAAAAGATCCTATGCAGATGGTCCACTGATGCCTCATGCCTTCCTGATTCGAGTGCAGTTGGACACCTCTGCACAACCTTCAAAATTCAGAGAGCCCTGAACATTTGTCTAAATTACTGTGGCTGCCCCAAGCTTCCCAGAATCTCACCTCAAACTCCACTGAGTTGTGAAGGATGCCCTCACAGGTCAGATCTATGATTATCTCCTGTGCTCTCTGGGACAAGAATATCTTCCTCAAATGCAGGCTTGCAGGGCCCTTCATACGACAGTAGCTTTTTAAACTACTACTAAAGCAACAGAACAAGATAATTCCCTCCACACACATTTCTAGTTCCTAGTTCTATCGGTCATAACAGAAACTACGGATGAATCCCAGTCCACAGGGGCTACAGAAGAAAAGGGCTCAGCTATACATCTGCATTAGCACTCAGCATCCCTTATGTAAAAGGCTCGCATGTGGGCAATACAATGAACAAACTAGCAGAAGAACTCAGAAGCTACATAGCATATGGGTAGGGCCTTTGATAATTTACACAATACTCCTCTAGGGGCAGATCACTAAACACAAACATACTGTGCTTTACCTTCCGAAAAGGCTTGTGCAGAATTGCCGTCTCTCTTATCTGCACTGCAATCTCCGCTCTCCTCTTCCATGAAATTGGTTTCCAAGCTAAATTCAGATTCATGTTTCACATCAGTAAACTCCTCAATTACTCCTTGACTTGGGTCACAAGAGGTGTCTGCGCCATCAGCCTGCTCCTGGTCAAGTGTCTGCTCTGCTGCCTCTGTAGCTGTGACTTGTTAGAGAGAGAAAAGGGTCATATCTTCCTGGAAAAGTCACTGTCTGTAGCTACCTCTTGCTAGCTAGGTTGCTTCCTTTGAGTTACCATTTTTTTTCTCCCAGTACGCTATCCAAAAAGATCAAAAGCGGGTTTTGTACTCTACAGTAAAGATGACTTTTGGCTGGCATGCCAAACGTTACGTAATACACAACGTGTGTTTCCCTCCAGAGAATTAAAGAAATAGCCTATTCAGGAAAATGAGTTTTAGTTTCCAAAGACACCAAATAATTGAAAATAATAAAAAGTTGCCTCTTTGCTCCCAGACTTTCTTTGCAGACTTCATGAATGAGGATGCCTCGTCACAAGGGAGGCGGTTTCCTTCCAATTTACATGTTCTTCCCTCTGCTCCGAGGCAAACCTTTCCCTCCTCTCAGCGGCAGCAGCCAAGCCAGATGCTGTGTGAGAGAACAGCTTGTGTCTCCCATGAGTGGGCGAGAACCCCTGGTATGCTGCTCCATGTGGATTTCCTCTGTGCTGCCGCACAAACAACATCTGAGGAACCAGCAGTGAGCTGTCTGCCGGAAAATGAGCACAGCTTCCCTCTCCTCTGCTAAATCCCTCAGCAGAGCACCAGGCACCAAGCCAGTCTACACCAGGATCCTGGCTAAAAACATACATTATTCAAACCTTCTAATTGAAACAACATTTACCAAAGCACTGGAAAAGACAAGCTACCTTCTTCCTGCTCTGGTACATCATTCTTATCTTCTTCACCTCCACCTGTTTCTCCAGCCTCCTGAGACCCTTCGCTGTTCATTTCTGCCTCGCTTTCCCCACCTTCTTCTGATTCACTTTCATCTTCCTCTTCCTCACTCTCAGACTCAGGAGAGGTCTTCAGGGTAGCCAGGAGCTTATGATACACAGAGAGCCGTTCTACTTCGGTCTCCGAATCGCTTTCCGCACTCGATTTATCAGAATTGTCAGACTAGAAGGGCAAAACATAAGTGTAACACAACAACAGTAACATTTTATTAGGCAGCAGGCAAATACCTCATCTCTAGCTCCCATCTTGTTTTCCCTCTCCCACCCTAGCCTTATGCAGATGCAAAGGAATTTTTCAAAAATCACTACTTTATGCAAAGAGTTATGCTGGACACTTCCATTTAGATTTTGAAAGCGTCTTGGTAGACTTAGGCCAGACTGCCTTGCTTTGCAGTGATTTGACTTGGCACATCATAAAAATTTGGTTCTTTCAGTCTCAGCTGAGTGAGGACATTTACCTCCACAGAGGTGTTTAGTGAACTAGCACTGGATTTGCCTAAGAAAACCACACACAGAGCAAAAATTGTAGAATGGCACACATACAAGAGACAGAGCTCACTGAAATGCTTCTGACTTTCAAGAAGGTAGAGTGAAACAGCCATCAGTGGACAACAGTCCACCAGGGGGTTGGTTTGGCCCAGCTGTAAAGCTCAAAGCTTCAAACAAGCCAGACTCAGAGCCAGGTCTGTCCTGGCCTCTCACAAGCCAACAACAGTGTGCCAGCTTATAGCCAAAATTATAGTGAAAACAGGAGTATAAGCACAGCATCATTTACACCTTTCATAGTTCCTTTCAGCCCCCAAAAAGAAAAACCACTAAATATGACATTAATACACAAAATTGCTAAAGTAAACAAATGAACCACAATCCATTTATTTTTCCACATAGAAACTTTGGAGTCTTTTATGAATCTGATGATAAAGGACGTTACAAAATCCTGACTGAAAGAAAGGTAAAGCACTGGCAACCTGAAGAAGAGAAATGAGCATGAACATATTTCTTTGTTCAACAGAAAACAAGACATTTCCTAACTTGTGCAACACTATGTTTATTAATATTATTAAAACAACTTAAAACAAGATTTCCTTTTAGCTGTGACTAAGTAATTAGCAAAAAAACCAAACCCCAAGAAGAGCTACGTTATTTTCTGCTGCTTCTGCCCTCTCATGGTATTACAGTTTAGAGTTAGACACTGTAGAGAACAATTCAGAGCCACACAAAAATCACATTCATTTTTTTCCTCCTAAGGAGAGGACAAATTCTGCTTTCTAAAGGAAATAACTTAATCAGCCTGAATTAAAGGGTAGCGTAAAATGCTAAGCGTCTCACTTCAGCGCAGTGTTTCACTGAACTACACAGGGATGAAAGTAAGGAAGAAATAAAAAATATATTACCAGATCACAGACTGGAGTTGCTTCTGGTCTTCCAGAAATCCTGAAAAAGAAAGCACTGAAATATCTTACTCTGCCAATGATGTAAGATGTACGAAGGATGAAAGAGATCAAGGGGAGAAGGAACTGAGGAGTTTCACAAGTCTTAGAGAAGTTAAAAGAAAGCGTAAAACCAAAGGATCATACAATTCTCCCTAAGGAAAGGGACTCAGCACTCGCCCTGAGATGTGACCATCTCTGGTGATGCTACACTCTCCGTGTGAAGCCTAAGTGCTTAGGCATTACAACTGATCAAGAAGTGAAATGTTTTAAAGCAGAATCTGGCTTTAATCAGAAGACAAGGAGTTAAAGCGAATTTAAGTAATCTAACTACAAAGATAGTTTGTACAAAGTTAATCAGAGCAAGAGCCTGCCTCGAGCATTAAGTATTGATCTGTGAAGTGGGGAGAAGACACACACTGCAGGAAAACCAGCACTAATTAACCAGCGCTGGGACTGCAATTCTGCAAACAAGACACTGTACAAGCTGGGCTTAAACGAACCTCACCGCTTTCAACAAGATGCGGAGCCTTGAGTGGGACAGAGCGTCACTGCACAGGGCAAGACGCAGGACACGTCTCTGCCTTCCGTCCCAAGCCACACACGCCCGGGGTACGCATAAGTAACAGACCATAACGCTGTCTGCCTGCTCCCAAAGGCACGTAACGTTAAACCGAACGGGCGACCTTATGGTCTCTCCTCGCAGGCTCCTAAGACTTGACACCAAATCACACAGCGTTTGGACTGAGCAGCTCGTTCCCCGCAAGCTTCCACGGGACTCCAAAAGCACGGTACGGAACCCTTTCTAACAGACGGGCACTCCGCTGAGGCAGCCGTGGCTTCCGTCACACGAGCCCTCCGCTTTTCCGCCCCTCCGGGCCGCTCAGGAACATTTTACCGCATTTTTTTTTCCATTAAACCCAAGTCCAGGTTTTCTGCTTTCCCCACTTCTTTCGAGGTTTCAAGCTCACGGGCGGCCGTTCAAAATGCAGCGGCAACTCTCTCCTTCCCAAGGCGAGTGTGTGGCCCCGGTCGGCCTGGGGCGGAGCGGGGCCATCCAGGCCTGCGGTTCCCTCGGCCCCCGGCACGGTCCCCACGGGAGAGCGGCGGCCCGGCCGGGTTAACCCACGCCGCTAAGCCCACTCACCTGTCATAGAAAGGGTGCTCCTCCC